>NC_092465.1:1222500-1363109 GCF_047495875.1 Pithys albifrons albifrons | reverse complement strand
AGCTGCAGACCCCAGGAATTTTCCCTGGGAATGCTGGAGGGTGCTCAGGGCTGGCTCTGGCACTGGGTTTGTTCCCATTTCTTGGAGCATTTCCCAGCTGAGATGTTCAAATGGCTTTTCAGAATCCGAAGATGGTTATGATTCTCAAGGGTAATTGCTATCATTTTGGATTATTTTTGATATATCTTCAACCCCTCCATTATCCTGATAACATGTTATTTTGAAGGCCACTCCAAGTGTTCATTTTCCAAGCCTGTTGTCCTGGTTTCATGTTCCTGTGGTGGGGAATGTGAAGCTCTGCTGTCAGCAAACCTTCCTAGGGGTGTTCATGGGGAGAACAAGTCCTGCCTCTCCCCTGGATTCTCCCTCTGGCCTTCCCCTCTGGATATGTTTAGGATTACAGAGCCCTTTACAATTCCTTTATTCTGCTGTGACTTCCCAGTAAGCCACTGAAATTGCTGGAAGTGAATGATGAGTAAGAACCTGGAGTGCCCAAACCTGGCAGGAGTGGGATGTGCAGCCCCTTTCCCAACTCATTAAATGTAACTTTGGAAACCTTTTAACATCATTTTCTGGTTAAGGAAATCAAACAGCCTGCCAGGCTTTTTAATTAAATAAACAGAGATGGCATCAAAGGCTTATTCCACTGGTTTAAAAGGAGGAATAATTGGAATTAGGAACCTGTGGGTCTCCTCAGACAGGTTTCCCTCAGCAGCAGATCCAGGGGGGGATCTCAGAGCACAACAACTTGAGGGAACAAAGAGCTGTAACACAGATCTGACAACTGGCAGGATTCAGGTCATTTCTGCAACCATTTCAAAGGGTTCTTCTCCTTTGTTACTCTCAGGGTCACTTCTCTTTGAAGAGCCCTCAGTACAAATTTATAACTTAGAAGGTGGAGCAGAAAATGCCATAGAATTATAGACAGTTTGGGTTGGAAGGGTCCTTAAGGCTCAGTGTATTTGTCCTGGTTTTGTCTTGCCATTCAGATTTTAGGGTTTTTTGTCTCACAAATGTAGGTAAAGGATGGAAGGAAAACACTCTGGGGGTGAGGGAGGAACAAGGTGGTCTCCAAACATCTCTGGGGGATTGTCCATCTTCATTCTCTCCTTCTCCACTGCCCTGCAGCAGTTTCTGTGCCCAGGTCCTGGTGTTCAGAAGGAACCATCCAGCTCATTGTGTGGCCAGGGCAGAACTTTGGGTGGAGGTGGAGGGAGGAGCTCCCAGTCCCAGCAGCTCTTGCAGAGCATCCCCTTGCAGTGCTGGTGCTGCTCCCCCATGGATGGTCTGCCTTGGATCACTCCAGGGCTGTCATTGGCAGGAGAATGGCAGGAATGTGGCAGGAGCAGGGATTGGGGGAGTGGAGCCACCTGTGGGTGTCGTGGGCTTTGGGGAGGGGGTCCTTGTGTCCTGCCCTGGTGGGTGGGCCTGGGGTGGTTCTCCAGGGGGAACTCTGTGGCTGAATCTCCTCTAAACCATCTTCCTGAGCCACTGCTGCAAACACCACACACTGACCAATGGGTCAGGTTGGGTGGGACTGTTGGAGGTCCTCTGTTCTAGCAGGGCCACCCAGACCTGCTGCCCAGGAGCACCTTTGGGTGCTGAGACATTGGCAATGGGAAGGTGACAGGGGAAGAATCCAGAATTTCCATGTAATGACAGTGGCTTTTTTCTCTCTTTATGTATTTTTGGTTTTATTTTTTTAGGCATAACCTCAACATGATGGAACAGTTATTTAAAAGTCTCAGAGCTTGGCAGTTCAGCAGATCCTTTTCCAGGGCTGCTGTTACATAAAATGTGGCAGTGGAAAAACCAATATTGGTTGGTCATGTGGGCAAACATGTTTGGTGCTGTCAGAGAGGGCATGAGCTGGGCCTGGCACCTTCAGCAGCAGCTTCCTCTGCCCAGGGGCAGCACAGCTGAGGCTCAGCAGGGCCAGGAAAGGGGAAAAGCATTTTTAAAGGATAATAAATCACAGAATTCCAGACTGGATTGGGTTGAAAGGCACCTTAAAGCTCCTTCAGTGCCATCACTGCCATGGACAGGGACACCTCCCACTATCCCAGGTTACTCCAACCTGGTCTTGGACACTCCCAGGGGTCCAGGGGCAGCCACAGCTGCTCTGGGATGTTGTTACCCAAACTGGTCTCTCCCAGAACCAACACACAGACAACTTCCCCTGCCTTTTCCCAGACCCTTCCATCTTTTCATGGATGGAGAGAGACTATTTACAGGAGTATGTAATGATAGGACAAGGTGGGAATGGCTTCCCACTGCCACAGGGCAGGGACAGGTGGGACATTGGGAAGGAATTGGTGGCTGGGAGGGTGGGCAGGCCCTGGCACAGGTTGGGCAGAGAAGCTGTGGCTGCCCCTGGATCCCTGGGAGTGTCCAAGGCCAGGCTGGAGCCCCCTGGGCTGGTGGGAGGTGTCCCTGCCCATGGCATGGGGTTGGATGGGATGGGATGGGATTTCATGTCCCTCCCAACCCAAACATTCCATGGTACATCCCTCGTGTAACTGCAGGTGTTGGATTATGGATAACACTCCTCCTGCCTCGGGCAGCAATTCCCAAAATTCGCTGCTTCCAGCCTTCCTGGCTCTCCCTTTTTCCCCTGAGATCTCTTTGGAGACCTGGAAGAGGAACCCACAGTGCTTTAACCTGGAGCTGTGCAGGAGCTTTGCTTTCATCCTGGATAATCCCAACAACTGGTGATTCATCAGGAGTCTTGTCTTGCAAAAAAACCCTTGTTCATGCCTGATCAGACAGGATTCCTTCTGCTTGAGCACAGCCCTGGGCTGAGCCTGTGCTGAGCCTGTGCTGAGCTTGTGCTGAGCCTGTGCTGAGCCTGTGCTGAGCCTGTGCTGAGCCTGGGCTGAGCCTGGGCTGAGCCTGGGCTGAGCTTGTGCTGAGCCCGTGCTGAGCTTGTGCTGAGCTTGTGCTGAGCCCGGGCTGAGCTTGTGCTGAGCCTGGGTTGAGCTTGTGCTGAGCCTGTGCTGAGCCCGTGCTGAGCCCTGATCAAGGGTTGGACTTGCTGATCTTGGAGGTCTTTTCCAACCCAATCCATTCCATGATTCTGTGATTCTATGACAGTGCAGGGGGATAGGGAGGAAAAGAGGGCTGTCCAATTCCCTGTGAGCATTCCCTGTGTCCTCCTGCAGCTGGAATGTGGGGCTGGGGATGGGGGACAGGGGTGGGATCTCGCTCAGGGGGTTTTTCCAGCCTAAACCATTCTGGAATTCCGTGATTCCAACCTCAGTGGCTTTGCCAGTGTGGCAGTCCCTGAGCAGCCCCACTCTGGGGGTGCTTTTGAAAAGGCACAGAATGCTGAGCTCTTCCTTGGCATTAAACTCTTGGTTTCATTTGCCTTTTGGAGGTGTTTGAGCCCAAGGGGCTCTCTGGGGAGTGTGCAGGGGGTGGGATGTGCTGCCAGGTGAGGGAGGGGCTGTGTGTGTGTGTGGGTGGCTTGTACCTCCCTCCAGGGCTGGGCATTCCAAACCTCCCTGGGCAGCCCCTTCCAAAGCCTGCCCACCCTTTCCATGCAGCAATTCCTGCTCTGTGCCCCCTGAGCCTCCTTTGCTCCAGCTGAGCCCCCTCAGCTCCCTCAGCTGCTGCTTCAGCCCCTTCCCAGCTCCATTCCCTGCCCTGGGCACCTCCAGCCCCTTCCCAGCTCCATTCCCTGCTCTGGGCACCTCCAGCCCCTTCCCAGCTCTATTCCCTGCCCTGGGCACTCTCCAGCCCCTTCCCAGCTCCATTCCCTGCCCTGGGCACCTCCAGCCCCTTCCCAGCTCCATTCCCTGCCCTGGGCACCTCCAGCCCCTTCCCAGCTCCATTCCCTGCCCTGGGCACCTCCAGCCCCTTCCCAGCTCCATTCCCTGCCCTGGGCACTCTCCAGCCCCTTCCCAGCTCCATTCCCTGCCCTGGGCACCTCCAGCCCCTTCCCAGCTCCATTCCCTGCCCTGGGCACCTCCAGCCCCTTCCCAGCTCCATTCCCTGCCCTGGGCACCTCCAGCCCCTTCCCAGCTCCATTCCCTGCCCTGGGCACTCTCCAGCCCCTTCCCAGCTCCATTCCCTGCCCTGGGCACCTCCAGCCCCTTCCCAGCTCCATTCCCTGCCCTGGGCATCTCCAGCCCCTTCCCAGCTCCATTTCCTGCCCTGGGCACCTCCAGCCCCTTCCCAGCTCCATTCCCTGCCCTGGGCACCTCCAGCCCCTTCCCAGCTCTGCTCCCTGCCCTGGGCACCTCCAGCCCCTTCCCAGCTCCATTCCCTGCCCTGGGCACTCTCCAGCCCCTCCGTGTCTTGTTTGAGGGCTCCCCAGAGCTGAGTTACAAATCATGAGCTCAGGGTGTTGTGGGTGACACAAAATAGTTTCTGTTCAAACCCTTGTTGTTTGTCTGCTGTTGTTTCTTTGGTTTTTTAAGTTGAGATTTCAGCTAAAGAAAAGAGCTGCTTTGGCTCTCTGTGTGTTACACAACCAAACCTCCACTCTGTGCTCCTTCTAACAAACCAAATGATGATAAAATCATCTGGCAGGAGAAGGGGAAGAGGTCGTGGGTAAAATGCTGTGATGTTTCATCAGAGTCATCCAAAATGGCATCAGGAATTCTGAATTTTATGGAGGGGAAAACGGTGCTTGGGCTGGAAACAGCCTGGAGGAGGCTGGAACACCCTCCCTGGGGGGCTCATCCTTCAGCCTCCCACCCTGCCTGTCTGTGCTGGGTTGGTGGGATTTGGGGAGAGCAGGTGGAGCAGAAAGGGGGAGGAGGACAGGCTGAGTGTCCCTGGGGTGGAGCTGCACCCCTGTGGGCACCCTGCTGCTCCTGGCACTGCTGCCCCTGGCACTGCTGCCCCTGCCCTGCCCTGGCCCCTGCACTCAGGACTCGTCCCACTGTGCAGAGACAAGGTCCCAGTTATTCCAGACTGATCTGCTACTGGAGGCATCCACTGCAGATCGTTATCTTGGCTTGTTGTGCTGAACTAATCCCGAAGTCAAAAAGGAGCTCGTTAGTGGCTGTGCCAGGGCTCGAAGGGTTGGTGTCTGTGGATGGCACCCCAGCACTGGGAGGGGATGCTGGTGGGGCTGGAACAGCTTCCTCCTGCAGCTCAGGATTTGTTAGAGCCTCATTGTCTGTCTTCTCATCCTTGCTGACTCTCTGGAGCCCTTGAACATGTTGTGCAGTGGGTTAACAAACCCCAGCCCTCAGTGCAGGGAAACTCAGCCCTCCTGGTTCAGGTGGGGGTGTTGGAAGTGTCTGAACCCCTGGGATTAACCCCAGCCCTGGGGGATGGAGGGGAGGATGTGCTGGCCAAGAGCAGGGCACAGGCTCAGGGTGCCAGGGGCCTCTGGCTCAGTGTGACCAGCAGGGCAGGGGGGACTCTGCCCCTCTGCCCCCTCAGGTGGGACCCCTCACCCTGCAGAGCTGCCCCAGCCCTGGGAACAGCAACACAAGGACCTGGAGCTGCTGGAGAGTCCAGAGGAGGCCCCAGAGATGCTCCAGGGCTGGATCCCTCTGGGCTGGAGAAAGGCTGGGAGAGCTGGGGGGGTCCCCTGGAGAAGAGAAGGCTCCAGGGACACCTGAGAGGCCCTGGCAGGGCCTGAAGGGGCTCCAGGAGAGCTGGAGAGGGACTGGGGACAAGGGATGGAGGGACAGGACACAGGGAATGGTTTCCCACTGCCAGAGGGCAGGGCTGGGAAAGGGGATATTGGGAAGGAATTGGTGGCTGGGAGGGTGGGCAGGCCCTGGCACAGGTTGGGCAGAGAAGCTGTGGCTGCCCCTGGATCCATCCCTGGGAGTGTCCCAGGCCAGGTTGGAGCCACCTGGGCTGGTGGGAGGTGTCCCTGCCCATGGCAGGGGTGGCACTGGATGATCCTTAATGTCCCTTCCAGCCCAACCCAGGGTGTCATTCCATGATTCCATGATGCCCTGGGCCTTGCCCTGTTCCCTGTGGTGCTGTGCCCAGGGCTGGCACTGGTGCTGCTGTCCTGCTGACAGGACAGTTCTGCTCCTCAGCTCCAACTCTCTCCTTCCAGTTATTTATAACTTTCCAGTCAATTAACTCCTAAGACTGCAATTTTTCATGCTCGGTCTTTGCTTGGAGGGAAATAGATTTTGGCAAGTTGGGAGACAAAAAATATCTTTGCTTTTTGTGGCTGCTGCTTTCCTGGTGCCCAGCTGTGTGTTCCTGGCTCTGGGGGGCTGGGGAGAAATCCAGCAAAAGAGGTGGAATTAACATTGCAAAAGGAACAGTTTTTCTTGTTCCTACCAGATTTCCATCTCCTCTCACGTATGAGTTGCTAAAGTGTTTTTTAATTGGCTGAGGATCCTGAAATGCAGAGAGGCATTTAGCACAATTTCAGTGAATTTCCATGGAAAGAGGTTGAGGAGCTCATGGAATTCACCACAGAAGTTCCAGAGAGTATGAATTTTCTTTGAAAGGACATTGTCTGGTATCTCACAGGTAATTTCTTAGTGAGAGTCAGGAAGAGCTGTGCTTGTTGTTTGACCTCCAGTGTCCACAGTGGAGAAGCTTTTGATAGGAATTAGTATTTGGATTCCTTATGTAAAGAAACTGTGATGTGGCAATTTTGCATCCCCTTGGCAGCCCATCCAGTGCCACCCTCTGCCATGGACAGGGACACCTTCCCCTTCCCAGATTATCCAAGCCCTGTCCAGCCTGGCCTTGGACATTCCAGGGATCCAGGGGCAGCCACAGCTGCTCTGCCCAACCTGTGCCAGTTTCTTGCCTGTTGTTTTTTCTGTTAACAAGCACAAATTGTTGTTTTCTCCCCGTCCTCCCACCGCTGCTGCCTCTCTCTGAGCTGGGTGAACAATTCAGGGATTTTTTTCTTTCTGGGCAGAAAAACCTTTGTCTACAACGGCCCCAGGACTGGAGGCAGGAGAATAATGTTGTGCAAGATCAGCTTTAGGACCTGCTGCCCTTGTCTTCAGTGGTTTATTCCATTTATTTCCTGGCAGGATCCTTCCTGCTCAGGTTTGGTCATAAATGATAATGATTCCAGGAGCAGGGGAATGGACAAGGGGAATGTAGAGTAGGGACTGGGAAGAAATCCTTCCCTGGAAGGGTGGGCAGGCCCTGGCACAGGTTGGGCAGAGAAGCTGTGGCTGGCCCTGGATCCATCCCTGGGAGTGTTCCAAGGCCAGGCTGGAGCCCCCTGGGCTGGTGGGAGGTGTCCCTGCCCATGGCAGGGGTGGCACTGGGTGGGCTTTGAGGTCCCTTCCCACCCAACCCAGTCTGGATTCAGTGGCAGTGATGACTTTGGGATGGTGTGATGTCCCACAGGCTCTGTGAGACCCCCCAGTGCCACCAGGAATCACCTCCTGTTTCCCTTGCACAGGTCTGGGGAGGGATAACAGGGAAATTCAGAGATAAATGGAGCCCACATGAGGTGCCCTCCTGGAGCAGCAATTTTTCTAATGAGATTTCCTCTGCTCCTCGTTAAGATATTGATCTGTGTCTGCAGCAGGATCATGCAGGATGAAGGAGAGCACTCCCAGCCCCTGCAGAACGAACCAGGAAGGGCAGGACTAATTGGTGGAGATTAAGGGCACATGTCTGGCCTTGTCCCAGGGGCTGGAGCAGGAGGGGCCTCTCCATGTCCCTCCTGTCCATGGCCTTGGCTGTGTCTTGGGCTTGCACTGCAGAGTGGCCTCTCCAGGAACCCACAGGCTTTAGCACAGGCTGCATGTGGGGTTTGGGCTCAGTTTGGCTTCTGGAGTGGTTTGGGGATTGGAGGCACCAAGAACTGCAACAGCTTTAAAGTTAAAATTGTGTCCTTGGAGTGCAAAGATAATGCAGATCATGGAATCACAGAACAGTTGGGGTTGAAGGGACCTGGAAGCCCACCCAGTGCCCCCCCTGCCATGGGCAGGGACACCTCCCACCAGCCCAGGGTGCTCCAACCTGGCCTTGGACACTCCCAGGGATCCAGGGGCAGCCACAGCTTCTCTCATAAATGGATTGGCCAAGCTGTGTCCAAGGAAGTTGTGGCCATGGCACTCAGTGCCCTGGGCTGAGGCCAGGGTGGCCATTGGGCACAGGGTGGACAATGGGCACAGGATGGACAATGGGCACAGGATGGACAATGGGCACAGGGTGGGCTCAGTGGGCACAGGGTGGACAATGGGCACAGGATGGACAATGGGCACAGGATGGACAATGGGCACAGGGTGGGCTCAGTGAGCACAGGGTGGCCATTGAGCACAGGGTGGGCTCAGTGGGCACAGGGTGGCCATTGGGCACAGGGTGGTCAATGGGCACAGGGTGGCAGTTGGGCACAGGGTGGCAGTTGGGCACAGGGTGGACAATGGGCACAGGGTGGCCATTGGGCACAGGGTGGACAATGGGCACAGGGTGGCAGTTGGGCACAGGGTGGCCATTGGGCACAGGGTGGGCTCAGTGGGCACAGGGTGGGCTCAGTGGGCACAGGGTGGCCATTGGGCACAGGGTGGACAATGGGCACAGGGTGGGCTCAGTGAGCACAGGGTAGGCTCAGTGGGCTGGGTGGGCTCAGTGGGCTGAGTGGGCTCAGTGGGCACAGGGTGGGCACAGGGTGGGCTCAGTGGGCTGGGTGCTCTTGCCCTTAGTGATTCTGGGATTCTGTGGCCAAGTTCTGGACAGTGTGTTTGGTTCCTGCTGCTCCATCAGGCCCTGGCTGGGAGCAGACCCTGGAGCTCTCCAAATGTACCAAACTCCCCAACTTCCCTTCAGAGCCTCATTAATGATTCACAGTTTGGCCCTTTATTTCCTACCACGACACTTCCATATTTTTGCTGCACTCATCCAGCAGGACCCAGACCTGTGCTGGGCACATTCCCAGCGTTCCTCTGGAGCTCCTTTCCTCCTCCTCATTATGCTGCAGATGCTTTAAATTCCCCCAGTAATGGGGAGGAAATTTCCCCCAGTGGAACATTGCTGACTTCATGTTGCTGACTTAATGTTTGGTGCTTAATGTGATGAAGTAGCACAGATTTATATTTAATATTTCCTTTCAAGCCGTGCAAGATCTCCCTGCTCGTGGCTGTTTCGAGCAGTTTTGCTCAGCAGCCAGACCTGGGCAGGTTTTTAAAGCTCTGAAAAATTCATATAGTGCTTTGTACTAAGTACTTCATACATAACAGAAGTGGATTTTTGGGGTTTTTTTTTCACCTGGAAGAGTTTAAGACTTTAAAAACTGCCCCAAAACACGCCTGGAAATGTTGTTTGTTCCATGATGCCTGTGGAACCTTCCCATCTTTCCTCTCCAGACTGGATATTAGGGGGAAACCCTTCCCTGGGAGGGTGGGCAGGCCCTGGCACAGGGTGGGCAGAGCAGCTGTGGCTGCCCCTGGATCCATCCCTGGGAGTGTCCAAGGCCAGGCTGGAGCCACCTGGGACAGTGGGAGGTGTCCCTGCCCATGGCAGGGGTGGCACTGGAGCATCTTTAAGGAATGTCCCTTCCAACCCAACCCAGTGTGGGATTGTGATTCTGTGTAAGGCTCACAGAACAGCAGGGCTGGATGGGATACTGGGGAGAAATTCCTGGCTGGGAGGGTGGGCAGGCCCTGGCACAGGTTGGGCAGAGAAGCTGTGGCTGCCCCTGGATCCATCCCTGGGAGTGTCCAAGGCCAGGCTGGAGCCACGTGGGACAGTGGGAGGTGTCCCTGCCCATGGCAAGGGTGGAAGGAGATGAGATTCAAGGTCCCTTCCAACCCAAACCAGGCTGGAATTCCATGTTTGTGTATAGACATCCCCATAGGAATGTGTCTCTAGGGGTGAGATGAAGGGCAATGCTGTCCCCTGGGAGCTGTGGCCCAGGAGACCCCACTCTGAGGGAGGAGAAGCTCCTGCAGCACTCTGAGCTCACCTGGTAATTAACTAGAGCCCTTCTGAGTGAGGCTTCTAATTAAGAGTTAATGGCTCATTAGTGTGGAGCAGCTCAACCTGAGAACATCATAAACACAAACAAAGTCATTAAGGACTTGCAGGTAGAGGGATCCACCATTCCACAGGGGGATCCACTATTCTGCAGTGGGATCTGGTATTCCATAGTGGGATCTGGTATTCCATAGGGGGATCCTCAGTTCCATAGGGGGATCCTCTGTTCCATAGGGGGATCTGGTATTCCATAGGGAGATCCTCTGTTCCATAGTGGGATCCTCTATTCCATAGGGGGATCCTCTGTTCCATAGTGGGATCTGGTATTCCATAGGGGGATCCTCTGTTCCATAGTGGGATCTGGTATTCCATAGGGGGATTCTCTATTCCATAGGGGGATCTGGTATTCCATAGGGGGATCCTCTATTCCATAGTGGGATCTGGTATTCCATAGGGGGATCCTCTATTCTGCAGTGGGATTCTCTATTCCATAGTGGGATCCTCTATTCCATAGTGGGATCTGGTATTCCATAGGGGGATCCTCTATTCTGCAGTGGGATCCTCTATTCCATAGTGGGATCCTCTATTCCATAGGGGGATCCTCTATTCCATAGTGGGATCCGGTATTCCGTAGGGGGATCTGGTATTCCATAGTGGGATCTGGTATTCCATAGTGGGATCCCCTGTTCCATAGGGGGATCTGGTATTCCATAGGGGGGTCCTCTATTCCATAGGGGGATCCACTATTCTGCAGTGGGATACTCTGTTCCATAGTGGGATCTGGTATTCCATAGGGGGATCCTCCATTCCATAGTAGGATCTGGTATTCCATAGGGGGATCCTCTGTTCTGCAGTGGGATCCTCTATTCCATAGAGGGATCCACTGTTTTGCACTCAGCAATAGGACAAGGGGGCACGATGGGCTCAAGCTCTGCCAGGGGAAATTGAAGTTGGAGAGCAGAAAGAAATTCTTTGCAGAGAGAGTGCTCAGGGATTGGAATGGGCTGCCCAGAGAGGGGGTGGATTCCCCATCCCTGGAGGTTTTTCAGCTGAGCTTGGCCGTGGTACTGAGTGCCATGATCTGGTAAAGGGACTGGAGTTGGCCCAAGGGTTGGACTTAATGATCTCAGAGGGCTTTTCCAACCCAATCCATTCTATGATTCTGTGATTCTATGGATGTGGCACTGAGTGAGAATCCACCATGTCTTGATCCAACCCTGCTGTCTTGATCCAACCCTTCTGTCTTGATCCAACCCTACTGTCTTGATCCAACCCCACTGTGATCACCAGCCCAGGGCACTCCGTGCCCTGGGCTGGTGATCACAGTGGGGTTGGATCAAGGGTTGGACTTGCTGATCTCAGAGGTCTTTTCCAACCCCATCCATTCTGTGATTCTCCCAATGTTTCATCTTCCAGGGAGAGGAGGGTAATAGCTTGGAAATGCCTCAAATGGCTTTTCACACCTCAGTGCACAGAGAAGTGAGTAAGAGGGGAAAAAATAAATGTGTGTTGCTGAAGTGCCTGTACAGGAGTTCTGTGCCCTTTTCATACAGGGGGAAATGACAGGGAGGAAGTGGGGAAAAATGGGAATGGGATGTGCAAGCACCACTTGCTTGGTTATTTGTCAGGACACTGGTGATTCAATAAAATCTGGGGTTTCTGTTAAACCTGGAGAACTGCATTTTCCTGAGAATAACAGAGCTGCAAATTGGACTTTTTAAACACCTGAGTGGCTCCAGCTGAAATCATTCCCCCTGTGTGGTGATGGATGTTTGTCCCTGCAGGGCTGGGGGGAAACTCTGCCAAGGGCAAAGTTATTCAGTGTTTGTTTGCAGGGTCAGGTGTTGTCCATTGCAGGCTCCAGTGTCTGAGCACAACCCCTGAAAATCCAGGGAAATGCAGCTGGAGCTTTGCCTGGAGTGAAATATGGATTCTTGCAGCGCTCTGAGGGTGGTGCCAGGGGGGAGCAGGTGGCCTGGGGAATGTGTGTTCCTGGTGCCCCTCCCTCCTCCCAGCACCTTTGGATCCACAGACACCTCTGGAAAAGGGCCCTCACTGGAGCTCAGGCTGGGAGGATGAAATCAGCATTTTGCTGAGCCTGGTTCTGTATTTCTGGCTGTTTGACAGCAAAAGGGCAGTTGCTGTTTTATTCATGAAGATCCCAGGCTGACAACCAGCAACCTTTGTCTGGGCTCACCTGGCTTTAAATTACTCTCCTAAAGGGTGTGTTTGTTGCATGGTTTTTTTCCCCTTGGATTTGTTGTATTTGTCGTGTTTTTTTTCCCTTGGATTTGTTGTATTTGTCATGTTTTTTCCCTTGGATTTGTTGTATTTGTCATGTTTTTTCCCCTTGGATTTGTTGTTTTTGTCCCATTTAACCTAAAATGGAAGAAATAATGGGGAGTGGTGAACTCTTGAACTTGAACCTGGTTTTTGGGCTGGTTTTCATCTAAAAGGCTCAGAACTCCTGTTGTGAGCTCCTCTGGCCCCACTCTGTGTGCAGGTTTAGTTGACAAGGTGGTGCTTGGTCCACAGTTGGACCTGATGGTCTTGGAGGTCTTTTGCAACCTCAATGATTCTGTGAATCCCCCTCAGCAGCCCAGCAGGTCCTTTCCTGGGAGCAAAGCAGTGCCCTGACGTTTGGGACTGGGATGAAATTCAGAACACCAGAAATGCTGAGTTGCTTTAGAAATCTTCAGACAGAGAAGTTGTGATTTTCCCTCAGATGGCAAAGATGTTCCAGATTCAGGGGGTTTGAAGCTGGCCTGGTGAGAGCTCAGATCAGTGTGATTGGAACAGGGGGAAAGGGGGCTGTGTGTAAAATTAGAAACCCCTCGCAGGCATATGGTTGTTTGTGCAGCTCAGTGCTGAGCTGTGCCTTATTTATCCTCCTGGGGTGCACATGGAAATAATGACTGTGCTGTGTGACATCACATTGCCATAGATATTGTCACTAATTAACCTGCCCTGGCTGCTGGAATGGCCTCCCCTGTGCACACCACAGGAAATCATTTGCCTCTGTGTTATCCTCTGCCTGCTTTGGACAGAAACCATAATGGGGCCATGGGAAGAGATCAGCATCCTGTAACTCTGAGCATGAGCTGCCCCTCCTGCCTTTGCCCCAGGAAATGTTGGATCTCCTGTATTTGGGGATTTTCAGTGTCCTCTGGGAGAGGTTTGGTGATGCTGCAAAGGGAGGAGCAGCTTTGAGAAGTGCACCTGGTGATGGGATTCCACCTGGATCATCTGGGGAGATCAGGGGATTTGTTACCGAGGGGAAAAGCACAACAGGAAATTGCTGAAGGGGTGAAGATGCTTTTTTAGAAGGTTTTCCAGGGGGAAGCCCGAGTTGAGCAGAGGAAGAGCTCAGAAGTTTGGGAAGGTCCCACTAAGATGCTCCACTCACTGCCTGGGATAGGGAGACCTGCCCCATCCCTGGGAGTGTCCCAGGCCAGGCTGGATGGGGCTTGGAGCAACCTGGGCTGGGGAAAGGTGTCCCTGCCCATGGCAGGGGTGGAACTGGATGAGCTTTGAGGTCCCTCCCAACCCTGACCAGTCTGGGGTTCTGTAATTGAGGATATTGGTCTGTGTGGGTGTGTATTTGTATCCAAGGTGTGCCTGGTTTTCTGAGGAGCCTTTGCCAGCCCCAAATGCAGCCTGGCAGCTCTCTGCCCTGGCACTGCCAGTGCTGGTGCCCCTCCTGCCTGGCACCTCTGTGCCCCTGCCGTGTTTGCAGGGATGGTTTGTCAGCTGTGCCCGGCACAGCAGATGCTGAGTTTGGTTCAAGGGACCTGCTCCTGAGCTGTGCATTCATTTAAAATCCATGACAGGAACTGCTCCAGGCTGGGAGGTGCTGGGGGGGAGCTGGGAGGTGCTGGGGGGGAGCTGGGAGGTGCTGGGGGGGAGCTGGGAGGTGCTGGAGTGGAGCTGGGAGGTGCTGGGGGGGAGCTGGGAGGTGCTGGGGGGGAGCTGGGAGGTGCTGGGGTGGAGCTGGGAGGTGCTGGGGTGGAGCTGGGAGGTGCTGGGGTGGAGCTGGGAGGTGCTGGGGTGGAGCTGGGAGGTGCTGGGGTGGAGCTGGGAGGTGCTGGGATGGTGCTGGGATGGAGCTGGGGGTGCTGGGGTGGAGCTGGAGTGGATCTGGGATGGAGCTGGGAGATGCTGGGATGGAGCTGGAGGGTGCTGGGATGGAGCTGGAGGGTGCTGGGATGGAGCTGGGAGGTGCTGGGATGGAGCTGGAGGGTGCTGGGATGGAGCTGGAGGGTGCTGGGATGGAGCTGGAGGGTGCTGGGATGGAGCTGGAGGGTGCTGGGATGGAGCTGGAGGGTGCTGGGATGGAGCTGGGAGGTGCTGGGATGGAACTGGAAGGTGCTGGAGGGTGCTGGGATGGAGCTGGGAGGTGCTGGGATGGAGCTGGAGGGTGCTGGGATGGAGCTGGAGGGTGCTGGGATGGAGCTGGAGGGTGCTGGGATGGAGCTGGGAGGTGCTGGGATGGAACTGGAAGGTGCTGGAGGGTGCTGGGATGGAGCTGGGAGGTGCTGGGATGGAGCTGGAGGGTGCTGGGATGGAGCTGGAGGGTGCTGGGATGGAGCTGGAGGGTGCTGGGATGGAGCTGGGAGGTGCTGGGATGGAGCTGGGATGTTCCAAGGGAGAGGCAGGCACTCCAAGAGGGAATGTTCTCTCTGTAGTGGGCACGGCCCAGCTGTGGCTGCAGCTCCGGGGCAGGACTCACAGGGCAGGTTTGTTGGAAGCAGTTCTGGAGATGGATTGATGGCTTCCAAATGTTTAATGCTGCAGAGATATTCAACAATCAATAGATGTGTTAAACCAACAGCACCAGAGAGAGAGAGTTTGTTTTCAGACCCAGCTCTGGGCTGTATTCCACAGAATCACAGGAGGGGATTCTGTCATTCTTTAGTGGACCTTAAAGCTCATCTCATCCCCCTGCCATGGGCAGGGACACCTTCCAGTGGTCCAGGTTGCTCCACACCCTGGCCTTGACCACTTCCAGGGATGGAGAATCCACAGTTTCTCTGGGCAGTCAGAGGTGTCTGCCTGTTGATACAACTCATATCAAAGAGCACATTATTTTCAGCTCAGGAAGTGCTGCCGAGGTTACATTAAATTTCAGTCAGTCTCCCAACCCTCCTGAGAGCCCTGTCCAAGGGATGGTGAAGGGAGGGCTGCTGTGCCCCCCCCTGGTGCTGCTGTGCCCCCCCCTGGTGCTGCTGTGCCCCCCCCCGGTGCTGCTGTGCCCCCCCCGGTGCTGCTGTGGCCCCCTGGTGCTGCTGTGCCCCCCCTGATGCTGCTGTTCCCCCCTGATGCTGCTGTGCCCCCCCCCGGTGCTGCTGTGCCCCTCCCCCGGTGCTGCTGTGCCCCTCCCCCGGTGCTGCTGTGCCCTCCCTGGTGCTGCTGTGCCCCCCATGATGCTGCTGTGCCCCCCCTGGTGCTGCTGTGCCCCCTTGGTGCTGCTGTGCCCCCCCTGATGCTGCTGTGCCCCCCCTGGTGCTGCTGTGCCCCCTCTGATGCTGCTGTTCCCCCCTGATGCTTCTGTGCCCCCTCTGAATCTGCTGTGCCCCTCCCCCGGTGCTGCTGTGCCCCTCCCCCGGTGCTGCTGTGCCCCTCCCCCGGTGCTGCTCTGCCCTCCCTGGTGCTGCTGTGCCCTCCCTGATGCTGCTGTTCCCCCCTGATGCTTCTGTGCCCCCTCTGATGCTGCTGTGCCCTCCCTGGTGCTGCTGTGCCCCTCTGATGCTGCTGTGCCCCCCCCCCCCGGTGCTGCTGTGCCCCCCCTGATGCTTCTGTGCCCCCCCTGATGCTTCTGTGCCCCCCCTGATGCTTCTGTGCCCCCCCTGATGCTGCTGTGCCCCCCCTGATGCTGCTGTGCCCCCCTGATGCTCTGTGCCCCCCCTGATGCTCTGTGCCCCCCCTGATGCTCTGTGCCCCCCCTGGTGCTGCTGTGCCCCCTCAGAATCTGCTGTGCCCCCTCAGAATCTGCTGTGCCCCCTCAGAATCTGCTGTGCCCCCTCAGAATCTGCTGTGCCCCCTCTGATGCTGTTGTGCCCCTCTGATGCTGCTGTGCCCCCTCAGAATCTGCTGTGCCCCCTCAGAATCTGCTGTGCCCCCTCAGAATCTGCTGTGCCCCCTCCGATGCTGCTGTGCCCCCTCTGGTGCTGCTGTGCCCCCCCTGAATCTGCTGTGCCCCCCCTGATGCTGCTGTGCCCCCCTCTGATGCTGCTGTGCCCCCCTCTGAATCTGCTGTGCTCCCCTCTGATGCTGCTGTGCCCCCCTCTGATGCTGCTGTGCCCCCTCCGGTGCTGCTGTGCCCCCCCTGATGCTGCTGTGCCCCCCCTAGTGCTGCTGTGCCCCCTCTGAATCTGCTGTGCTCCCCTCTGATGCTGCTGTGCCCCCCTCTGATGCTGCTGTGCCCCCCCTGGTGCTGCTGTGCCCCCTCTGCTCTCACAGGCAGCTCTTGGGAAGCTCCTGAGTCCTGGAGCCCAGAGAGCCCTGTCTGTGGCTGTTGGAGAGCCCAGCAAGCTGCTCCTTTCCGGATGGAGGGCAGGGCTGGTCCTGTCCCAGGCAGGCCCTGAGTCCCACAGGGCTTTTTTTGGGCTGCCCAAAGCCTGCAGATGAAAGCTCTATTTTGGTGCTCAGGGCATATGGCCTGGTGGGTGTTTGGAGCTGCTGCAAAATCGTGTGTTCAGAGGGAAGGGCTGGGCTTTGGGTTGCTGTTTCTTGCCTCATAATTAAGATGTTCTCATTCAAAGAGCATAAATTATTTTAAATGTCTTTTTTTCTCTTTTCTCCCTGCTTTGCAGTCTTTGCTCAGGTCTTGCTCTGTGTGAGTGTGTTCCTGAGGCATCCTCTGACCTCAGACAGTTTTCTCTGATCTAACAGAACATTCCTTCTCCCTGGGTCTCTTCCCCACCAGCCCCAATGGATCTTGTGCTACAAATAAACCCCCTCATCTCAGGCTGCAGTTTGGAGCCCAAACTCCATGAAAAGCAGAACCAACTTCATTTTCAGGTTGGAAAAGCCCTTTGAGCCCATTGAGTCCAACTGTTCCCCAGCACTGCCCAGACCACCACTGACCCCTGTCCCCAAGTGCCACATCCATGTGGCTTTTAAATCCCCCCAGGCCTGGGGACTCCACCCTGCCCTGGGCAGCTGTGCCAGGGCTGGACAACCCTTTCCATGGAGAAATTTTCCTAATATCCAGCCTAAACCTGCCCAGGAGTAACTCCATGCAGTGTGTGGTGCCCAGACAGGGGTGAGGGGTTGGACAAGGGCACCCAACATTCCCTGGTCCTTGGGGTGGGAGGGCTCTGGTGCCTTTTGCTGCTGGTGGAAAACCTTCTATATCTGCTCCAATGTTTTGAATCCATTATCAGCTGTTAGGAGGGAATTGGTGGCTGGGAGGGTGGGCAGGCCCTGGCACAGGTTGGGCAGAGAAGCTGTGGCTGCCCCTGGATCCCTGGGAGTGTCCAAGGCCAGGCTGGAGCACCCTGGGCTGGTGGGAGGTGTCCCTGCCCATGGCAGGGGTGGCACTGGATGGGCTCTGAGGTCCCTTCCCACCCAAACCAGCCTGGGACTCCACGATTGTGTGGTTGGCATGAGGAAGGTTTTCATAGGACTGTGCTGTCAGTAAAAATTTGGGAATACTTGAGGCTGGAGGGGAGCTCTGGAGAGCACCTGCTCTGTCAGGGCATGGATGGGCAACTGCAGGTTATGTGAGAGAGCCACTCTCTCAGCGTCCCAGTTTCCCCCTGTGAATATCCCCATCCATGGAGCAGGAATGCTTTGCCTCTGCCCCTCCCATCCTCCATCCCTTCCTCCATCCCTTCCTCCATCCCTTCCTCCATCCCTTCCTCCATCCCTTCCTCCATCCCTTCCTCCATCCCTTCCTCCCTGCCCTTCCCGGTGCCAGCAGTGCCCCCAGTGCCTCCCAGCAGAGCTGCACGGAGCAGGGAGTGAAACCCTTCCAGGTTGGTGCTGCTGAGTCAATCCCATCCCACTAGGAGGGAAATGATGCAGAACTGGCAGTGTGGCAGATGGCTCTGGGAAAAAAACCTGCTCCAGGAAGGAGCTGGTGGGGCTGGGATCAGCCCTGACGCACTCGGGGGAAAGGAACGGCTCAGATTGGAATCATATGGGGGGTTGAGCTGAAAAAATGATAGAAGTGCCAGGCCAGAGTCTCAGTATAAATTTCTGTGGCTGCACTCAGTGTGGGTTCAGATAACTGTGCTCCTGGCTGTGCTTTTCCCCCAGAAGGGAAATTCCTGCTGCAGCCATGGCAGGGCAGTGCTGAAGGCTGCCAGGCTTTGGTTTGCCCCCTCTCTTGGTGCCCAGTACAGCAGAGGGGGGGTTGGCTCACCTGTGGCATCCCTGGGCACGGGAGTGGCATCAGGAGGTGCTTCCCATGCCATTTCCATGGCATGTTTGGAATCTGCCCTAATGTGGGATAGGGATGGGTGGCTGAGCTCGTGGCAAACATCAAGGTGAGGTGCCTGCAGGGAAATGGGGGCCTGAGGGATTAGAAACTGCCCCAGAAGAGGGAGGGCTGATGAGGGAATCCCTTTGCTGTCACTGCAGGTTTTGGAGTGTCACGAGGGCTCCTGGGACAACAGTCAGAATAAACTGGAGTGTTTATAGGGCTGAGCACAAACAGCAGCTCTGAGTGCAGGAGCAGAGCAGGAGCCTGGGGTTGTGCTCAGGGGGAGCAGAAATCAGAGTGTGGGACTGGCAGGAGTGTGTGCCCATGGGATCACTGGGTCAGGGACTGCCTTGGGTTGGGAAGGATCTTAGTGATCACCTCCTTCCTTGGGGCCCTGTTGCATGAGGGACTGACTTGTTAAATCTCTGACCTCTGTGTTGGGGCGACTTCTGGGTCTCAGTAATAAGTGGTGATTGAAATTCCAGGTTGGGCAGAGCAGCTGTGGCTGCCCCTGGATCCCTGGAATGCCCAAGGCCAAGTTGGAGCAACCTGGGATGGTGGGAGGTGTCCCTGCCCATGGCAGGGGTAGAATGAGACAGACTTTAAGATCCCTTTCAACTCAAGGCAGTCTGGGATTCCATGATAAAGCACTTTTTTATGTTTGTTGCCTTTAAGACTCTTTTTGTATTTTGTATTTTTAGGAAGTGTCGTTTTTTCTCTCTTTAATCAAAGTAGGTTTTTATAGAAAAATTGCTTTAACCTGAAAGATTTAATGTATAGATGGGAAAGTGGCTGTTCCATCTCCCTTCTGGTGGGTGGGCTTGGTGATCTTAGAGGGTTTTTCCAACTTAGGTGATTCAGTCATAGAATCCCAGAATCCCAGATTGGTTTGGGTGGGAAGGGACCTCAAAGCCCATCCCATCCCACCCCTGCCATGGGCAGTGACACCTCCCAGCAGCCCAGGTGGCTCCAACCTGGCCTTGGACACTCCCAGGGATCCAGGGGCAGCCACAGCTTCTCTGCCCAACCTGTGCCAGGGCCTGCCCACCCTCACAGACACCAATTCCTTCCCAATATCCCCTTTCCCAGCCCTGCCCTCTGGCAGTGGGAAGCCATTCCCTGTGTCCTGTCCCTCCATCCCTTGTCCCCAGTCCCTCTCCAGCTCTCCTGGAGCCCCTTCAGGCCCTGCCAGGGGCTCTCAGGTGTCCCTGGAGCCTTCTCTTCCCAACTCTCTGGCCACAGATTGCCAGAAGGTTCTGGTGCCCTTCAAACCATCATCACTTTAATAAAGAAACAGCCCTTGAAATCGTGAAGAGGAAATGTTATGCTAAAAATAGCTGTTCTTTCCACAGAGAGGAGGTGGTGGAGCTCAGACACCACACTGTGTCTGCAGAGGAGCCCTCAGTGGGCTGTGCATTTCCCAGCCTGGCACCTGAACTTCCAGGGAAAAATAAAGGGGCAGGGAAGATGGAGAGGAAGAGCTGGAGAGCTTCCCCCCCTCCCTCTTTGCTGCTGACTCCCATTTCTGTCCCCATTTTCTGGCTCATCACAAAACTCAGGCCCTGTGACCATTCCAGGTGCAGGGTCAGACTCTTCCTGAGTTAAATGCCAGAAATCAGCTTCTCTCCCTGTGTTTGGAATGAAGCTGTGGCTGCCCCTGGATCCCTGGGAGTGTCCCAGGCCAGGCTGGACAGGGCTTGGAGCAGCCTGGGCTGGTGGGAGGTGTCCCTGCCCTGGATGGGCTTTAAGGTCCCTTCCAAGCCAAACCATTCCAGGATTCTTTGTTTTCCTCTGGAAGGGGAGAGATTGCCATGGAAATCGTGCAGCTCCTTTTTCCTGGAGCAGTAAATCCTCCCTGAGTCCCACAGGAGCAGAGGGTGAGTGTGATGTGTTTTTAATATCAAGGTTCACATCAAGCTTTTCTCTTCCCTTCGTGGGCCTTAAATTGCAGTCATAAATTAGCTTAATTGGTAGCACTTGATTAAGCTTTGCTGTCTGAGTAACTTTCAACATGTATTTTTGAGGTTTTACAGTTAAAATGCAGGTTTAAGGGAGGTCAACCCCCCACAAATGCACCTTGGCCCCAGCTCAGCTCCAGAGGCTTCACCCTTTCATAAGATAAAAGGGAAAAAATCTGACAAAACAGGAGCCTATTTGTGCATTTTTGCCAGGAATGCTGGAGATTCCTCTTCCTTCCAAGATGCCCTTTTTGGGGCTGTTGGGACCACGTGTTGTTGGATCCTTGTAAAGCCAAAATAATTAAGTCTTTTGCTGCTGATTGGGATGAACTTTCCCATGTCCAGAAGGACACCTGGTGTCCCTGTGGCCAGCCCTTGGCCAGCAAACTGCATTCCAGGCACCTCAGAAGATTTCAGGGGAAATTTCTGGCATTACTTTGAGGAGGGAAAGGAGCCACAGCCCCTTGGGGTGCCAGAATTGCTTCTGAAGACTCCCAGGGGTGGGGGCTGTTAAAAGCTTCTTAGTGGTCTGTGATTTCCCCCCATCAACCACCCCCTGGAATAACATGGAATAAATGGCAGCATGGCTGGGATGTTTGTCAGGGCAATTTATTATGAGCTTTAGAAATTGCCTGAAAAGAGCCAGTTCCATCTGGGTACTTGGAAATTTGGGAATAATTGCAGGGTTATTACAGGGTAGAATTAGTCAAAGCATTTATTTACAGATTTTTTTGGCCTCCATCTGCCCCTTATTAATCTGGGAAGGCAGCTCTGGGTTGGGCTGGCAGGGAGTTGTACAACCATGGAGTGCTTTGGATGGGAAGGGAAATTATGGATCATCCCATCCCACCCCTGCCATGGGCAGGGACACCTCCCACTGTCCCAGGTGGCTCCAAGCCCTGTCCAGCCTGGCCTGGGACACTCCCAGGGATGGGGCAGCCACAGCTCCCAGGGACACTCCCAGGGATCCAGGGGCAGCCACAGCTCCCAGGGACACTCCCAGGGATGGGGCAGCCACAGCTCCCAGGGACACTCCCAGGGATCCAGGGGCAGCCACAGCTCCCAGGGACACTCCCAGGGATCCAGGGGCAGCCACAGCTCCCAGGGACACTCCCAGGGATCCAGGGGCAGCCACAGCTCCCAGGGACACTCCCAGGGATGGGGCAGCCACAGCTCCCAAGGACACTCCCAGGGATCCAGGGGCAGCCACAGCTCCCAGGGACACTCCCAGGGATGGGGCAGCCACAGCTCCCAAGGACACTCCCAGGGATCCAGGGGCAGCCACAGCTCCCAGGGACACTCCCAGGGCTGGGGCAGCCACAGCTCCCAGGGACACTCCCAGGGATGGGGCAGCCACAGCTCCCAGGGACACTCCCAGGGATGGGGCAGCCACAGCTCCCAGGGACACTCCCAGGGATGGGGCAGCCACAGCTCCCAGGGACACTCCCAGGGATGGGGCAGCCACAGCTCCCAGGGACACTCCCAGGGATGGGGCAGCCACAGCTCCTGTGGATGTCCCAGATGCAAAAACAGCATTCCCTGGTTTTGACAGAATGAAGAGTGGATCTGTTGGATATTTTGGGTTGTGGTTTTTTGTTGTTTTTTTTTGTTCTGTTTTGTTTTGTTTTTTGGTTTTTTTGTTTGTTTTTTGTTTGTTTGGGGTTTTGTTGGTTTTTTGGGGTTTTTTGGGTTTATTTTGTTTGGTTTTTTGGGTTTTTTGTTGTTTTTTTTTCATTCTCATGCCTCATTCAGGAGTGCTGCTGGGTCTGTGTGCAGGCAGAGCTTTGCTCATGTTGGTAACAGCTCTGGGATGGAGGCATTTTGTTTGCAGTGAGGAACAAAATGCACCAAACCCTTTTCCTTTGACAAATTGATGGCTGTTTAATTCCAAAATAAATAATTCTGCTGCTTCCAGCCTGTTTGCTTCCAAACCTGAGCTGAAAATTTATACTGCAAATGAATATTAATATTACAGAGAACTTGGTAAAGTCTGAGCAGGCCCATTAACAGGATGGAGGCAGCACAGGCTGGGGGAGAACTGGGGGGATAAAGGCACAGAGAACCAGGAAAGCCTCTCACAGCCACTGCAGGAAAGGAAAACTGGCAGCCAGGAGGGACAGGGCCTGAAGGGGCTCCAGGAGAGCTGGAGAGGGACTGGGGACAAGGGATGGAGGGACAGGACTCAGGGAATGGCTTCCCACTGCCAGAGGGCAGGGCTGGGAAAGGGGATATTGGGAAGGAATTGGTGTCTGGGAGGGTGGGCAGGCCCTGGCACAGGTTGGGCAGAGCAGCTGTGGCTGCCCCTGGATCCCTGGGAGTGTCCAAGGCCAGGCTGGAGCCCCCTGGGCTGGTGGGAGGTGTCCCTGCCCATGGCAGGGGTGGCACTGGGTGGGCTTTGGGGTCCCTTCCACCCCACTCCATTCTGGGATTCAGTTATTGCTGGAATGCTCCCAGGAGACAGTTCCAGGCAGTTGGAGCTGCCTGCTCCAAGCATGGAATAGCAGAGCAGCCCAGGGAGCTCAGAGATGGGGCTGAGGCTTTGCTGAGGGAGTGGAACATGAAGGAAAAGCTGGAAATGACAGCAGAGCTGGGAGCAACTCTGGGCAATAATTTCTTGTGCAGGGACTGATCATGGTAACACCTCTCAGCACCGGCTGTTCACTGACAGGTATTCCCAGGAATGCTGGAATGTTGGTTGCTGCTGTTCATCCTGAGAGGCTCTTAAATAATCTGTGCCCTCAGGTTTGTTAAGGAATGAGATTGATTGGAAGGACAAATGATATCCCTGCAAGCACTTCCCCCTCCAGTGAGCTTACAGAGGAATGGAATGGAGTGTGGGGCTGATTTTCCTGAGATTCAGCTGATACATTTTTCGTTGGTAACAGAAGGTATAAAATTCCTCCTCTGGAATCCTGCTGGGAGGGGGCAGGATGGTGGAGCAGGAGGTAGAAGGAGCCCTGTGGAACAGAGGCTGGTGGGGAGGGAAGAGGCTGTCCCAGCTGTGGGATTGCCTGGGATGGACATGGGGATGAGGATGCAAATGAGGATCCAGATGAGGATGTGGAGGAGGATGGGGATGCAGAGGCAGATGCAGAGAGGGATGTGGATGGGGATGCAGATGTGGATGGGGATGCAGACACAGCAGGGGATGGTGATGTGGGTGGGGATGCAGATGTGGATGGGGATGCAGACACAGCAGGGGATGGTGATGTGGATGGGGATGCAGATGTGAATGGAGAGGCAGATGTGATGGGGATGTGGATGGGGATGCAGATGGGGATGGAGAGGCAGATGTGATGGGGATGCAGACACAGCAGGGGATGGGGATGTGGGTGGAGAGACAGATGTGATGGGGATGCAGACACAGCAGGGGATGGGGATGTGGGTGGAGATGCAGATGCAGACAGGGATGTGGATGGGGATGCAGACACAGCAGGGGCTGTGGATGTGGATGGGGATGCAGATGTGGATGGTGATGCAGGTGCCTGTCCTGTTCCCTGGTCCCCTTCCCAAGCCCTGGCAGCACTGCTGACCCACACGTCCCCCCCCCAGCCCTTGTTACACCCCCAAAGGCCTTTGGCTGGCACTCCTTCCCCACTAAACCTGCACTCTGTGGGGCAGTGTTGCCCACACAGCCAGAGAGCTGGGGGGGTTCCCACCCAGTGGATGCCTCAGGAACGGCCCTGGTGCCTCCCCCTGCTCAGCAAAACCAGCCAGGGCAGCAAATAATTGTCTTTTGCAGACAAAGTGGTTTGCATTCTGAGCACTTGCTTGCCCAGGGCAGGGGCAGCAGAGTTAAGCACCATCTGCTCCACAGGCAGCACAGAGCCCATTCCCAACCATTGGACACTGCCAGTCCCTGGTGAGGTCCCTGTGCCAGGTCAGGGCTGGGGCAGCACAGGGAGGGCTCTGGCTTGGCTGGGGAAGCTGCTCAGGAGCAGCTGCAGAGTGGAGGGCACAGCTGGAGCAAGAACTCACCCAAATTACCTTTTTTTCCACAAATTGCAGGTTTTTTCCTAAATCCATTAGGTACAGGGGTGCTTGCACTTCCCTCAGTGAGCAGGAGCACGTGGTGACTGGGTGGGGACACAGTGGGAGGTGCAGACACTGCCCTGGCTGAGGCTGGGGCTGGCTCAGGCTCTGGGCACACTCCGGGGTGGCCTCCACTGTGGTGGGGCAGCACCCAGGGCTAAAAAAACCTGCATGGATATTTCTGTCCTGAGAGATAAAGTGCAAATCTGAGCAGTTAGTCCTGTGACTGTGCTCTGATGTGTCAGCAGCAGAAATCATGATGCAGAACTAACCCTGATTCCACGAGCACCAACAGAAAGTGAATAAACTGGAATCTTCCTGGCTGTGTCACCAGAGCCATCCCAGCCCTCTCCCCCTCCCTGCAGCCCCACTGTTGTTTTGCTCAAGTTTTCTTTCCAAAGTTCCCTTTCCTTTTCTCCTGGCTCACAGACATCCTTGTGAGCAAGGCAGAGGATGTGTTTGCAGAGGTGGATTTCGCTTCCTGAAACCCAAATGTCACATTTCCACTTTGCTGTAGGAGAATAAAATGGCAGCATAATTCTATTTGCAGATTGCTGCAAAAAACTATGGTCAAAAAAAGAAGCAGCAGGATTTCTTCTAGAAGCCTCCAGCAATCCATGATCATCATCTGTCCCTGATTTCCAAGGTTGGATGGGTCACTGAGGTGGCTGAGTCAGGGTGTTGTAAAGGACTTTTCTACACCGTGGGAGGCAGGGGAGGAAGAGGAAGGGCAGTGTTGTGCTCTTAGTCATGGTTTTCCTTCCCTGCTAATTTTCTGGGGCCTGGATCTCAGCCTGAATGCCCTGGATCTGTGAGTAGGTTGCTGGGGAAGCCTTTAAAGAGGAATAAGTGTATCTTGTAGGACTCACTGCTGGGTTGGAAGGTGCTGACACAGC
This sequence comes from Pithys albifrons albifrons, assembly GCF_047495875.1. Lineage (NCBI taxonomy): Eukaryota > Metazoa > Chordata > Aves > Passeriformes > Thamnophilidae > Pithys > Pithys albifrons. Next base: position 1,337,919 of record NC_092465.1, on the reverse strand, counting down.
CTTGGCTTGTGTGTGTGGGGACTGGCTTGGTGTCCATCCATCAGTGTGGTGGGAATATGCAATAACTTAGTAATACTTCAAGGTCTGACATAGACAATCTTGCATTAAAATTAGCAGCTCTTGCTGGTTTAATTATCAGGGTTATCTGAGAGTCCTGTCCCTTTGTCAGCAGCACCTTGAGAAGCCAAAGGGTCTGTAATAGTAGATGGGAATTATTCAGTTCCACTCTGTCCTGTTGTTGGCTCCTTTCACCTTGAGGATGACAATTTAATAGCTCCTGTATTAGAAACCATGGAATCATGGAACTGGTAGGGCTGGAAAAAGCCTTTAAGATAATCAAGTCCAACTGTCAGCCAGCACCACCACCATGTTCATCAGTAACCCACATCCCCAGGTGCCACATCCATGCAGGGATGGGGACTCCCCTATCCCCCTGGGCTGGACAACCATGAAGGAATTTTCCCCTAAATCCAAGCTACACCTCCCCTGGCACAACTTGAGGCCAATTCCTCCATTAAATGGTAGGTAAGCCAATGACTTTTCTTTTATACATTTGTCTTGGTTTGAGCTTGCAAACTGCCCAAAACCATAGGACAGATTTCATTAAACTGTTAAAAGCCCCCCAGAATGTCAGTGCATCTGCAGTTACCCAGAAGTGGTGCCAGCTTTCCTGCCTTGCTCGTTGCAGGGATGACGTGCCAAGCCAGGACATCGTACACGGAGGACGAGGTGCTGTGGGGCCATCGCTTCTTCCCGGTGATCTCCCTGGAGGAGGGTTTCTTCAAGGTGGATTACTCGCAGTTCCACGCCACCTTCGAGGTGCCCACGCCGCCCTACAGCGTGAAGGAGCAGGAGGAGATGCTGCTCATGTCCTCGCCCCTCATCGCGCCCGCCGTCAGCAACAGCAAGGAGAGGAACAGCTCCGTGGAGTGCCTGGACGGGCTCGACGAGGTGGGCACGAAGCTGCCCTCCAAACTGCAGAAAATCACGGGCAGGGAAGACTTCCCCAAAAAACTCCTCAGGATGAGCTCCACCACCTCGGAGAAGGCCTACAGCATGGGCGACCTGCCCATGAAACTGCAGCGCATCAGCTCGGTGCCCGGCAACTCCGAGGAGAAACTGGGCTCTAAGACCACCAAGATGCTGTCGGATCCCATGAGCCAGTCGGTGGCGGAGCTGCCGCCCAAGCTGCAGCGGCTCTCGGGGGGCGGCCGCATGGAGGGCAACCTGCCCCCCAAGCTGCGCAAGATGAACTCGGACCGCTTCACATAGCGCAGGGGGGCGCTGGGGGCGAGGGCAGCGGGGCTGCTGCGGGCAGGGCGGGGGGCGGCGGTGCCCCCGGAGCGCCGGGCCGTGCCCCTGGGCAGAGCGCGGGCGTTGGCATGTACCATCACACCACGCATGCGGTACCGGTGTGCCATCCTTGCATATAGTCCCATGGCATGTGACTCCTCCTGTATCTACTGTACAGCCCCCGCGTGGGAAGGGGCGGCCCCGGCCCTGCGTCCCTGCAGGGATGGGCACAACTCACCAGCAGGGAACTGCAGGGTAAGTTCGGACTCGACTTGGAAGCATTTGGGTTTTTTCTTTCCTGGTGTGGGTCGTGCTGATTTGTTCAACCCAGTAGTTCTGGTGCATGTCTTTTCTTTTCTTCAAAGGAGGTGTATTAGTGAATTCCTGACACCGACTCTGCTGGCCTTAAATGAACTGCTGGTTTCTAGTTTGCTTTAAGGTTTTCTTGGGGGTTTGTTTCCTGTGTCAAGGGACCGGGAAGAAACAAATCTGTATTTCATAAGGCTTTGTTTAGAGAAGAAACTTGTATTAATAAGTCTAGGCAAGACAGTAAATAAATGAATAAAATTCACACTTTAGATACAATTAGTAAAAACTTTTTAAATCTTTGTGATTTATAATATATGTGCAAGAAAACCGTTCTAAATAAGCAGGATGTGCTTGATTTCTCATGTTGATAAAATAGCTGGACATGAAACAAGCTGAATGTCTCCATGAAGCCAAGCAGGCCCTTCTGCTGGATGAACTGCACCCCAAAGGCAGAGCCACAATTCCCCCTCTCCTGCCGTGCCTGGATCTCCCTCCTCCTCCTCCTGTGGTGGCCAGCTGGGCCAGCAGCTGTGTGAGTACTGGTGGTCCCAACCCAGGCAGGCTCCTTGCTGCTTTTGCTATGGTGAAAATGATGTTTAACCATGTTCTGAACTGAAGTTGACCCTGTGGGTTTCAAAATGAGTAATACTTTGTATAAATGTGGGCTTTGATATCCTCTGTGTTTGGGTTTCCTTTGTCCATCTCGTTTGGCTCTGGCAGTGGGGTCAGCCCAGGATGGGCTGAGTGTTGTGTGGGTGCCTGTCCTTGTGGCTTGTGGTGGGGGAGCACCATCCCCAAAATTCCAGAGGTCAGCTGTGCCCATCTGACCCCATGGGCTGTGTTTGGGTGGGAGCCTTCCCGTTGGCTCCTTCTTGGAGCAGGAGGTCTGGGAGAGATGGAGTGATGGGCAGCACTGTCAGTGTCTGGGTAGGAAAGTCACCACCAAGAGCCTGGAGAAGGGCTCTGTGGGACACCCCCTGTGTGTAAAACCCTCTGGACAAAACCAGGTGTCCCAGGCATGGACAGGTTGTGGGTCAGAAGAGCACCCATGGCTGCAGTCACAGACAGGCCCTTCTGGCTCGTGGGCTCTGGCCCATCCTGCACAAATATTGACACTTGCTGCAGAACTAGTAACAGATCTGATGGTCTCTGAGGGAAAAATGGGCTTTTGTTATAATTGTTGGTGTAGAACAAGAACTCAGAAGCCTAGCACTGCTGGGGGCTGGCTCAGCCACCTCTTTCCCTGGAAGTTGCAGTGGATGACCTGTCAGTTTTACACCCAGGGACTTTACATGAGCTTCCAAAGTTCATCATTTCTCACTGGTTTTGAGTGGCACTGCATGTTCTTCACACCTGTGGCTGCCCCTCAGTCAGTGTGGCAGGGCAGGGCTGACCTGTGCTCCACACATGGTGAGCCAAGGGGAAACTTGGCCTTGTGCTGCCCAGTTTGCCAACACTCCCTCAAGTTGTCTTGTAAAATCCCCCTGACTTGTGTAGCTGTTCTCCCACTGCTTGGCTGGCACCAGGAATAACCATGCCCTGTTGCCAGGTGTCAACAGCAAAGCCACCACCAAGCCCAACCCAGGAGCCAAGAGCTGTGCCCAGCCTGGGAACCAGCCGAGGGAGGAGCCCCCAGCAGTGTGGGCAGGGGGCTGGCTGGGAAAGAAGGGTCTCCAGCAGCTCAGCCCCTCCTCAGAAGCTCCTTTGGTTTATTTGGGGTGGATGGGGAGCACTGGCTCCTTCCTGGGGGCTGCTGGAGTGTGACCAACCAACCACTGCCCTTGGGTGACACTGGACTGGATGGTCATTGCAGGTCCCTTCCAGATGGAGACCTATTCTATTCTATTCTATTCTATTCTATTCTATTCTATTCTATTCTATTCTATTCTATTCTATTCTATTCTATTCTATTCTATTTCCTATTTCCTATTTCCTATTTCCTATTCTATTTCCTATTCTATTTCCTATTCTATTTCTTATTCTATTTTCCATCCCATCCCATCCCATCCCATCCCATCCCACCCCATCCTATCCATCTCATCCCATTTTGTTCCATTCTGCTTTGTTCTGTTCCATCCCCTGCAACCCTTTCCTATCCCAATTTATTCCATTCTGCTTTGTTCTGTTCCATCCCCTGCAACCCTTTCCTATCCCAATTTATTCCATTCTGCTTTGTTCTGTTCCATCCCTGCCCTGCTGCAGTTCTGTCTCTGGTACAGGAGCTGGGGGACAGTTTGGGATCCCTGAGGGTATCCCACCTTTGCTGGGCATTCCTGCCAACCCCCTGCCATGGTTCCTGATCCCACTGACTTGTCCTTATGGCAAACCCACCGTGTCCTGGGGCCTCCTGCATCCTCCCTCCCCAGATCCATGGGGAGGGTGCCTGGATTCCCTGCCTTCAGGAGAGCCAAGTGGCCTTTTCCTTTGGGAAACCTTGTGTTGAATGTGTGTACAGAGTGAATTAAGTAGGAGCCACACGGATGTGCTCCACCAACTGGGCTGCAAACAGGTGACAGGGAGCAGAGCTGGAGCTGGGAAATGGCCCAGCAGTCCCAGAGCTGCTCAGCAGCCTCTAAAAACTCCCTGCAAGTGTGTGAGACACTGGAGAAGGAGCCTCACTTTTATTAAATTAATGCCATAGAAATACTGAGTTATGATAAGCTGGAAAATGTGATGTTTTAAATCATAGCACACACCCATCCCTGCTGGAGGGGAAATTCCCGAGGCTTGGAGCTTGGGTTAAGGTGCCAATGAGGTGTCATTAATCAGGTGTCATTAATGAGGTGTCATTAAGGAGTGGAAGTACAAACACAGACAACAACTGTCTTATTTATTTATTTTAGGAAGTCACTTCTGGTTAATACTTCATTTTTATCAGTGTGGCCACTTTTTTTTTTAGCTCATTACCATTTGAGTCCTGAGGCTTCTGCTAATTAACGATTACCTGTTTGATTGCACAGCCGGTCTGTGTCTGTCCTGTCGAATTTACACTTGAACTCTCCTGTAAATTGTACATATTGAACCGAAATAAATCAATCAATAAATGCATTTTCAGCATGCAGCCTCTCAGTGTACAGATGGACAAGCTGAGTGGAGTTCCCCAGAAGAACTCTTGTATTAATGCTGCAAGCTCAGTTTTACCTAAAGCTCTGTTAAACCTGGAACAGTTGGTGGGTTTGAAGGTGTTTGTCGTTTCTCCACTTTTTAGCACCTTAATAAACGACTGTGTTTTCCAGCTGCTCCATTTTCCTGATCTCTCCTTTGGTGTGTGCTGAAAATCGGCCTCTTGAAAGCAGCAAAAGTGACGCTGAGTTGGGCTGAGATGGATTTTCAGGGTCATCCCAACCATCAGGAAGGGAAGGGCCATTTCCCTTTGCCCAGAGAGGTTGGGTTGGCTCCTCATGGGCCCAGGGCAGCCCCAGGGAGAGCCCCGGGAACCCCCAGGGCTGCCAGAGCTGCCCCAGCAGGGCAGGGCAGGGCAGGGCAGGGGAGGGCAGGGGAGGACAGGGCAGGACAGGGCAGGGGAGGGCAGGACAGGGCAGGGGAGGACAGGGCAGGACAGGGCAGGGGAGGGCAGGACAGGGCAGGGGAGGACAGGGCAGGACAGGGCAGGGCAGAGCAGAGCAAGGCAGGGGAGGGCAGAGCAGGGCAAGGCAGGGCAGGGGAGGGGAGGGCAGGGCAGGGCAGGGCAGGGGAGGACAGGGCAGGGCAGAGCAGGGCAAGGCAGGGCAGGGCAGGGCAGAACAGGGCAGGGGAGGGCAGGGCAGGGCAGGACAGGGCAGGGCAGGGGAGGACAGGGGAGGGCAGGGCAGAACAGGGCAGGACAGGGCAGAGTGGGGCAGGACAGGACAGGGCAGGGCAGGGCAGGACAGGGGAGGGCAGGGCAGAGGAGGGCAGGGCAGGGCAGGGCAGGGCAAGGCAGGACAGGGGAGGGCAGGGCAGAGGAGGGCAGGGCAGGGCAGGGCAGGGGAGGACAGGGCAGGGCAGAGCAGAGCAAGGCAGGGGAGGGGAGGGCAGGGCAGGACAGGGCAGGGCACACCTTCCTCTGGGGTTGGCACAAACTGCCCTGTGGTGGCTGGGCAGCAGCACCCCAGGAGCAAATGTAGGGGTGGGTGTTAAGAACAGCAACAATAATAATAATAATAATTTAATAATAATGATAATTAAAATAACAATAATGATCACAACAACAACAATGCTGATAACAAAAATGACACCAAATACCAGCATCATGATGTCCATAATTATTCTTTAACATATTATACATTGTATAACACATTATACTATTATAGTATATATAACTGTATAATTCTAATAATAAATATATAATAGTACATATACTAGTATATATAATAGTATATCATACATTAATGTATTATAGTATGATGCCAAAGGGGTTTTTGTTCTGATTTTCACATTTTGTAGATTTTAGGAACACAGTAGTTGTGGATTTTTAGAGGGTTAATATTTCTAACAGTTTAATGCCTTTCTATCACTACCCCTGTCCCAGAACAGGGAGCTCAAATTCCTTTAGTTAATTAATCTTGTTCAGACTCCTTTCCAAGGTAGAGCTGAGGGATATCAGAGGCCAACAGAATGAAACATAAACACAGGTCAGAGTGACCCAAAAGCCAGAACTGGATGAACTCCAAGAGACCTTTGTGTGCCTGAGGAAGAAGAGCTGATGAAGGCAGAGGGTCTTGATGACCCCAGACCCAATTCCAGGGGTTGGTCCAGGGGTGGGACTGGGGCTGGACTGAGAAATGTGTAAAGCAATGATTGGAGGGATCTGATTATAAAAGCCATGGAAACAAGAACTGGGACACATGGATGTCATCCTGTATTCCTGTGGGCTGCAGGCCCTGTGTTATTAAAGGACCTTTACTTTTATCTTACCCTGCACTAACGTGGCTCAGAGTCCTGGTTTGGGGGGAAGGGTCATTCACAGCATCAGTTTGGCTGCCCCAAAGGTGGAAACAGGACCTGATTCACCTCAATTACCTGGTCTGGACCACGGAGACTTTTACAGCATCAAGTACAAGAGAGTATAATATAGTATATATAATATATTTATACTAGCAGATATACTACTGTATATATACTAGTATAATATAGTATATTAAACTATATATACTTGTATAATAAAATATTATACATTAGTATAATATAGAGTATGGATATGTGTGTGTGTGTATATACACCCTATATACTATTATACACTATTGTATATTAGAGTAGTATAGAGTATAATACACTATATATGCACTATATATAATGTACTATTTTGTATTCTACAAGTTATTCTACATGATATACTAGTGTTCTATATAGTTATATATGTAGTTATATATATCTCTAAGTATAGTCCATATATATAGTTTTATATATATATATATATACACACATATATATACACAAATTATATATATATATATATATACACACACACGATATATGTATATATAGTATATATATACACTATATATAGTATATATATACACACTATATATATATAATATATATATACACACACTATATATATACTATATATATATATAGTTTATACTGGTATATCTACTACATCTTTATATATATTATATATATAATATAGATATATATAAAAAATATATATACACACACACTATATATATATATAGTATATATATATTATATATATACTATATATATAGTGTATATATATAGTATATATATATTATATATTATTTTATATATTATATCTACATATTATATATATAGCATAGTGTATATATATACTCTCTCTATATAATATATATATACTATATGTATAGTGTATATATATACACTATATATAATATATCTATATACAATATAGATATATAGTGTATATATATAATATATATACACTATATATATAGTGTATATATATACACACTATATATATATATTATATATATTATATATATGTATATATACTATATATATATATATACACTATATATATATGTTTTATATATATATATATACTCTCTATATATATACACACTATATATATATAGTTTATACTGGTATATCTACTACATCTTTATATATATTATATATATAATATATATATATTGATATATATATATGCACAATATATATATAGAGTATATATATATATATAATATGTATATTATATATTATTATATATATTATGTATATATAATAATAATATATGTACACTACATCTTTATATATATTATATATATAATAAATATATATATACTATATTTAGTGTGTATATATATAGTATATATCTATTATATATTATTTTATATATATTATATATATTATACATATAGTATAGTATATATACTCTCTCTATATAATATATATATACACTATATATATAGTGTGTATATATATATATACACACACACTATATATATATCTAATATAATAATATATAATATATATGTCGTGTATATATATATATATATACACACACACTATATATATATAGTTTATACTGGTATATCTACTACATCTTTATATATATAGTAACCTATACCATTATATATGCTATTAATAAAAATATTTTCACATATATTATAATAATGATTCATCACTATGTTATTATATCAATGCTATATTAATATAAATGACAATATAAAATCATATTATATATAAGAAGTATATAAATAGATATTTGTAAAATATATATAATAGAATATATATATTTATTTGATATACATTACAGATAGTACAATCATATATTATTATAAGTGACAACAATATTAATTACAACAACAGTAATAATAATAACAATAACAACAAGAAGAATAATAATGTTAAATATAACTCAGTGAGTGGTGAGGCTGGACCGTGGTTGAAATAAAGTGAATTTTTGGGGCTTACTTGGGGACATAGAAGTGAAATTGGGAGTAGATTAGAAATGCCCCTGTAGGACACACAGGGAGGGAAGAGGAGCATTCCCAGGATAAAAGATCAGAAGGGAATTTCTGCTTATCCCTGTGCTGGGGCAGAGCAGGAGAGGAATTCCAACACCTTTAACTGAGGTGTGAGGGCTTTGCTGTGCCCGGGCTGAATTCCCATGCCAGGCATTCTGGGCATTTGTGGCTCTGGCTGACACATCTCCAGGGCACCACAGGGGAAAGCAGGTGGAGCTCTTGGAGAGTGTCCAGAGGAGGGACAGGCATGGAGAAGGGGCTGGAGGGTCCCCTGAGGAGTGGCCTTTATTCCAGTCTCCTGCATTTATTCCACTCTCCTGCCCTTATTCCAGACTCCTGCCTTTATTCCAGTCTCCTGCCTTTATTCCAGTCTCCTGCCTTTATTCCAGAATTCTGCCTTTATTCCAGACTCTTGCCCTTTATTCCAGACTCCTGCCCTTATTCCAGAGTCTTATCCTTTATTCCAGGCTCCTGCCTTTTTTCCAGAATTCTGCCTTTATTCCAGGCCCCTGCCTTTATTCCAGAATTCTGCCTTTATCCCAGGCTCCTGACTTTATTCCAGGCCCCTGCCTTTATTCCAGACTCCTGCCTTTATTCCAGACTCCTGCCCTTATTCCAGACTCTTGCCCTTTATTCCAGACTCCTGCCCTTACTCCAGTCTCCTGCCTTTATTCCAGACTCCTGCCCTTACTCCAGTCTCCTGCCTTTATTCCAGACTCCTGCCTTTATTTCAGGCTCCTGCCTTTTTTCCAGAATTCTGCCTTTATTCCAGTCTCCTGCCCTTATTCCACTCTCCTGCCTTTATTCCACACTCCTGCCTTTATTCCAGACTTCTGCCTTTTATTCCAGACTCCTGCCTTTATTCCAGACTCCTGCCCTTATTCCAGACTCCTGCCTTTATTCCAGACTCCTGCCTTCATTCCAGAATTCTGCCTTTATTCCAGACTCCTGCCTTTATTCCAGAATTCTGCCTTTATTCCAGGCCCCTGCCTTTATTCCAGAATTCTGCCTTTATTCCAGACTCTTGCCCTTTATTCCAGACTCCTGCCCTTATTCCAGAGTCTTGTCCTTTATTCCAGGCTCCTGCCTTTTTTCCAGAATTCTGCCTTTATTCCAGGCCCCTGCCTTTATTCCAGACTCCTGCCCTTATTCCAGACTCCTGCCTTTATTCCAGGCTCCTGCCTTTATTCCACACTCCTGCCTTTATTCCAGACTTCTGCCTTTTATTCCAGACTCCTGCCTTTATTCCACACTCCTGCCTTTATTCCAGACTTCTGCCTTTTATTCCAGACTCCTGCCTTTATTCCAGACTCCTGCCCTTATTCCAGACTCCTGCCTTTATTCAAGTCTCCTGCCTTTATTCCAGGCTCCTGCCTTTATTCCAGAATTCTGCCTTTATTCCAGTCTCCTGCCCTTTATTCCAGTCTCCTGCCCTTTATTCCAGACTCCTCCCCTTATTCCAGACTCCTGCCCTTATTCCAGGCCCCTGCCTTTACTCCAGACTCCTGCCCTTTATTCCAGACTCTTGCCTTTATTCCAGAATTCTGCCTTTATTCCAGACTCCTGCCTTTATTCCAGACTCTTGCCCTTTATTCCAGTCTCCTGCCTTTATTCCAGACTCCTGCCCTTATTCCAGACTCCTGCCTTTATTCAAGTCTCCTGCCTTTATTCCAGACTCCTGCCCTTTATTCCAGAATTCTGCTTTTATTCCAGACTCCTACCTTTATTCCAGTCTCCTGCCTTTATTCCATCCTCCTCCCTTTATTCCAGTCTCCTGCCCTTTCTCCAGTCTCCTGCCCTTACTCCAGTCTCCTGCCTTTACTCCAGTCTCCTGCCCCTTACTCCAGCCTCCTGCCCTTACTCCAGCCTCCTGCCCTTATTCCATCCTCCTGCCCTTATCCCAGGCTCAGTCTGGGGCTCAGCGGAGCGTTTGGGCAGTGCCTGGGCAGGCTCTGGCCCCGTTCCAGGGGCTGCGTGCGGAGGGCAGTGTTGGCAGATGGGCAGTGTGGGATGGGGCCAGTGTGGGCACGGAATAACCTGCAGAGACTTTGCCCTTGGCATGTCCTGCCAGGCCCTGGCAGAGCTCCAGGCATCGTCTCCTCAAGTGTTCTTGGAGCCCCTGTCAGCAACAGAGATAAAAAAGCCAAATTAATGCACGTCCCAACATAGTCCTGTGTCAGGATGATGCTCAGGATGAACACAAACATGTCCCTGCCCTCTGTTCCAAGGAGGAATTATGTAAAAGCATTTATACCAATTTACAGGATTGATAAATCCACGCTTTATAATAAAATTAATTTAATTATTTAAATAAATTAGCCACGCTCCCATTTAACACAATAAAACAAACAGTTTTGTTCTTCTCTTGGGCAGCACATTACACATTTATGCTTTTATTTTTATGCAAAGTGGTGGAAAATGTCAACATGTTTACTCAGATCTATTGTTGGATAATTCATTGTTCCTTCCCTCCCAAATTGGCCCTGCTAATGAGCAGAATGGAGTGGCTGCACAGGGAGGCAATTGGAAAGAAAAGTGGGATATCTGCAGTCAGTGGGGGGATGTTTTTCCAGCTCTCATTCCAGTTGGGTGGTGCCTCTGTGAGGGGCTGGGGGTGCCCATGGCAGCAGCGGGCACAGGCAGTGCCAGCAGTGCCAGCAGTGCCACAGGCAGTGTCAGCAGTGCCAGCAGTGCCAGCAGTGCCACAGGCAGTGCCAGCAGTGCCAGCAGTGCCACAGGCTGTGCCAGCAGTGCCACAGGCAGTGCCAGCAGTGCCAGCAGTGCCACAGGCAGTGTCAGCAGTGTCAGCAGTGCCAGCAGTGCCACAGGCTGTGCCAGCAGTGCCACAGGCAGTGTCAGCAGTGCCAGCAGTGCCAGCAGTGCCACAGGCAGTGCCAGCAGTGCCAGCAGTGCCACAGGCAGTGTCAGCAGTGTCAGCAGTGCCAGCAGTGCCACAGGAAGTGCCAGCAGTGCCACAGGCAGTGCCAGCAGTGCCAGCAGTGCCAGCAGTGCCACAGGCTGTGCCAGCAGTGCCAGCAGTGCCACAGGAAGTGCCAGCAGTGCCACAGGCAGTGCCAGCAGTGCCAGCAGTGCCAGCAGTGCCACAGGCAGTGTCAGCAGTGCCACAGGCAGTGCCAGCAGTGCCAGCAGTGCCACAGGCAGTGTCAGCAGTGCCAGCAGTGCCAGCAGTGCCACAGGCAGTGCCAGCAGTGCCACAAGCAGTGCCAGCAGTACCACAGGCAGTGTCAGCAGTGCCAGCAGTGCCAGCAGTGCCACAGGCTGTGCCAGCAGTGCCACAGGTGCCCAGAGCACCACGAGAGAGGAGGGCAGAGCAAACAGCCTCACAGCCAGGGCTGTGCCCACCTCCCCCTGCCAGGTTTGCTCCTCCCTGCAGGCTCAGCCCTGGGACTGGCACAGGAATATCATTCTGTATAATCACAGAATCCTGGAATTGTCACTTCCCAGGGAACAAATCACCATTGAAAATGCCTTCCAAGCATTATTGATAAACACTCAGACAACTCAATGGCCCCTTCCTAATGCATAATTTAGGATTTAATATTAAAAAAGCAAGAAACAACATTTTCTTTGACAAGACCAATTCTTAATTTTTACATAATATTCCAAATGTAGCTGTTACAACTTTGAGGTGTCACGTGTCAGCTCCATTGCAGGTATTTTATAGTGTGTATTTTATGTTTTATAATGTGGTTTGTGTTCTATATTTTATTTTGGTTTATGGTTTATATTTTATTTGATATTTTCTAAGCATTCATTTACAATTCTGCACACACACACACAGGATATTTGCCTCGACCACGAGGCCTCCATACAGAAACCTGAACTCTCTTGCATAATGGATGTATTTTAGATGATATTTTCCCTTGTGCTCTCATTGCCAGTGTGCTCAGCCCCGAGGAAATCCGTGCTGACTCTCCAGCACAGCCTCACAAATGTCACATCCTGCCCTGACCCTGCAGTTCCAAACTTAATGGAGCAGAAAGTCGACAGGGGAGGAACGTTTTGAAGGTGTCGTGACGCCAGTGGAGGGTCTGCCCAAGCCCAGACATCAACATGGGCCCTCCAAAGCTCTGGGGGTGCAGAAAAAGTGCTGATCTCCCTGCCAGTGTCTGTCCCCTTTGCTCAGGTCCCTCTGGCACTCAGTGAACTGGAAATGCTCTCCAAGCCTTTCCCATCATCCTGCCCTGGGCTGCAATCCCTGCAAGGAAAGGAGGGGCTGAGCAAAGGAGGGGCTGAGCAAAGGGGTGCTGAGCAAAGGGGGTGCTGAGGAAAAGGGGTGCTGAGCAAAGGGGGTGCTGAGGAAAAGGGGTGCTGAGCAAAGGGGGTGCTGAGGAAAAGGGGTGCTGAGGAAAGGAGGTGCTGAGCAGAGGAGATGCTGAGCAAAGGAGGTGCTGAGCAAAGGAGGTGCTGAGCAGAGGAGATGCTGAGCAAAGGAGGTGCTGAGCAAAGGGGGTGCTGAGCAGAGGAGATGCTGAGCAAAGGGGGTGCTGAGCAAAGGAGGTGCTGAGCAGAGGAGATGCTGAGCAAAGGAGGTGCTGAGCAAAGGGGGTGCTGAGCAGAGGAGATGCTGAGCAAAGGGGGTGCTGAGCAAAGGAGGTGCTGAGCAGAGGAGGTGCTGAGCAAAGGGAGTGCTGAGCAAAGGGGGTGCTGAGCAAAGGGGGTGCTGAGGAAAGGGGGTGCTGAGCAGAGGAGATGCTGAGCAAAGGGGGTGCTGAGCAAAGGAGGTGCTGAGGAAAGGAGGGGCTGAGCAATGGGGGTGCTGAGCAAAGGGGGTGCTGAGCAAAGGGGGTGCTGAGCAAAGATGATGAGCAGCCACATCCTTGTAAAGAGGCACCGCAACAGTGGGGGAGAAAGGAAATTAGATCAGTCTGGAAAGGAATTAGAGTTAAATATATTTGAATTATTTCTTCAGGAATAAAAAAAGAAGGGCGAGTGCAGAGCCCTGGCAGGGAACAGCCCCAGGGAAGGATTGGATGGAGCTCCCAGGGCAGCCTTTTCCTGCACCTTGGGCCAAAAATACCCTTCTGGTTCAGAACTGGCTGCTTTAAATATTGGCAAATCTGAGTTTAATACCCTTTTAGTTTAGATTAATATTATTTTTTTTTATTTTTTTTTTTAGGGCTTGTGGGCTTTATTTGTTGATGTTTTTAATGTTTTGGGTTTTTGGGGGGGTTGTTGGGTTTGTGTTTTTTCTTTGTTCATTTTTAATTTTATTTTTTAAAAAATTTTTTGGTTTTTTTTCTGGATTTTATTTCTTCTTAGAAAACTCCTTGCTCTAGGAAATAACAATTCCCACATTTCTTAAGAAGTGAAAAAAATCCCCCATTTTCACATTTTTCTTGTTACCTTGATGAAGAGTCCCAGGTTGGTGTGTCTTAAACATGGGAGTCAATTTTCTGTCCTACTTGACCCACCCCTGGCAGGCACAGAGCACAAACCAAACTGTATTTATATAAAATTATTTTTTTTTTTACAATGAAAGAAAAAATATTCCCATGAGAGGAACAGGACAAGGAGCCATTGGGGCTTCCCTGCTCTGGACACGCCAGTGTGGGTTGAAACATCTCACTTATTTATATTAATTATTTATATAAATTATATTAATTGGTAAATATTAATGTAATTATTGCTTTGTCTGTAGGTAACAGCCAGAAGAGGCAGGTTGGTGCTTGCAGAAATATCTCTGTATTAAAGAGGAGGGGATTTAAGGGATGACACCTGGACTCCCATTCCCAGCTCTGCTTCCCTGTGTTTTGGGCAGTTTGGAGCTGCTGCTGAGCAGGCAGAGGGAGCAGCGACACACAGGGGGGGTTTCAGGACAGCTGAACTTCCTTTCCAAGGTTTTAGGAGTTGGCACATGAAAAATAATCAGAAAAATTGCAGTTCTTCAGGCTGGGGGGGGAGGCAGGTGGGGGTTCCTGGGCTCTGCTGCCACCCCATCCAGTCTGGGAGTTTTCCATCCATGGAATCCCAGAATGGTTTGGGTTGGAAAGAACCTGGAAGTCCATCCAGTGCCACCCCTGCCATGGGCAGGGACACCTCCCACCAGCCCAGGGGGCTCCAGCCTGGCCTTGGACATTCCCAGGGATCCAGGGGCAGCCACAGCTGCTCTGCCCAACCTGTGCCTGGAGCCAGAGGGTGTCCACAGCTCATTTGTTCCTGGGAACGGCTCATTCCAAGCAGTCCCTCTGGAATTCCCTGGCCAGGGGCTGCAGGGCTGGGGGCTGGTCCTGCTGCTGACTGTGCTCCTGCAGAACATCCCTTCTGTCATCTGATTTCTTCTCTGCAGAACAGTCCCCTAAAGCAGAGAAAAAGGCTTTTAATTTAATTTAATTTCTGAGCCTTCTTCCTGCTCTAGACTTGCCTTTGCTTTTTTTGCACTTTTTAATAAGGCTGCAAGTGGGTTTCTTACAGCTGGGAGCCTGTGCAGGCTGCAAAGGTCCTTCATCCCCAGGCAATGAACTTCCCTCCTGGAGGAGCCTTCAGGCTCCACAGCTTTGCAATCTCTGAGCAAACTGGGAGTGCAGCTTTCAGTGACATCCCAAAGCTCGGAGGAAAGAGCAGAACACACCTGGCCCTGGATCTGCACGGACTGGGCTGTGATGGGCACTGTCCTGGGGGAGGTTCCTGGGTTACCACAGAGAAATCACACTGTACCACCCCCGGTGTGTCACAGCCCAGGGCAGTGCCCGTCCCTGCCCTGGCACTGCTGGGGCACCTCCAGTGTTGGGGCAGCTCTGGCCCCTCAGCCAGGAGGGACACGGAGGGGCTGGAGGTGCCCAGGGCAGGGAGTGGAGCTGGGAAGGGGCTGGAGGTGCCCAGGGCAGGGAGTGGAGCTGGGAAGGGGCTGGAGGTGCCCAGGGCAGGGAGCGGAGCTGGGAAGGGGCTGGAGCAGCAGCTGAGGGAGCTGGGGGGGCTCAGCTGGAGCAAAGGAGGCTCAGGGGGCACCTTCTGGCTCTGCCATCCCTGCCAGGAGGGGGGAACCGGGACAGGGTGTTGGGAACAGGGACAGGAGCAAAGGGACAGGAGCAGAGGGCATGGCCTCAGGCTGGGCCAGGGCAGGGCAGGTGGATATTGGGGAAATTCCTTCATGGAAAGGGCTGTCCAGCCCTGGCCCAGCTGCCCAGGGCAGGGGTGGATCCCCATCCGTGCAGGGATTTCAAAGCCCTGTGGCTGTGGCACTTGGGGACATGGTCAGTGGTGGCCTGGGCCGTGCTGGGGGATGGTTGGACTCGATGGACTCAGGGGGCTTTTCCAACCTAAATGATTCCACGATTCTATGGGATCATCACAGTCATTTTCCTTGTCCCTGCTGGCAGCAGTGGGTGATAAAACCCTCCTGGTCCATCTCAGGGCTGACCTGCCCCACCCACCCACAGGGACCAGGTGAGCTGAGGATCCACAGCCCCTTCTCCACGTTGTTCCCCTGAGGAGCTTTCCATGGAAAGCAGCAGGTGCTGTTCCAGGAGGATCCTGCTGCCTGCTCTGCCCTGGAAGCTGGGGCTGCAGCCCTGGCCCATGTGTGGATTAGCTGTTTCTATGGTGATGGAGCAGCACAAACGAGGGGTGGTCCTGGCTGCCTTCAGCTGCTGCTCCTGCACGAGGTCTCCTTATCAACACAACAAACACAGCCCTGAATTCCCCACGGATCAGCCGCTGAGAATTGTGGACGAGATCACGGGATGCAGCCCATGAAAAACCACTGTGGCAGCACCTCATATGAACGTTGGAGGCTGTGGCAAAGCAGTTAATAATATCCCCATCCTGGTGGCAGGGAAGGAGGAAATACTGTGAGGGAGAGAAAAAAAATAAATAAAAGATGTTTTGCAATGTCGGGCTTGTAGAGCCAGAAATATCGAATTGTCACGGGCAGATCAGGAACTGGAAAATCCATGGGTGCCCTACATAGTCACAGAAAAGGAGGCCAAGGCAGACATGAGTTTAAAAGCTGGAACATTTTATGAGGGGGAGTTAGGAAAAAAAAAATCATGTATTTCTGAAAATATCCCCCTTTTGTCTTTGGCTCTGGAATCTGCTGGTTCCAGTTTGGCTCCCCCATGAAGAGGATGGGCCAGGGCTGCCAGTGGGAGCTCAGCACCCACCAGGGGAGGCCTTGAAAGGGCAATAATATCAAATCCCTGCGCCTGGGAACACCCCTGGGAGCTGAAGTTGGTCCTAACACCTAAAATCCTGGAATACAGATTTTGCTGGAGTCAAAACCAAATGCTGATCCTGCTCTCCTCCTACAGTTCCCATCACAACTGACAGCCAGAGGGTCTCATCACACCTCTCCAAGGCTTTAGTATCTCAAATGCCTGTTCAGATCCCTCTTTCCCAGCAGGAGAAGCCTCAACTCAGCCCTTGGGAGGATCATCCCATGGATTGAGGTAGAGTTGGAATATTTAAGTGGGCTGCACTCCCAAATGTTGGCTCACCCCTTGCCTGGCTTTTAGAAATGAGAAATAAATAATGGAAAAGGGAACTGGGTGATTATTCAGTCCCTGGAGGAATAATGGCTTGGAGTGGCAAATCATGGAGAATTCTGGGTTTGGGTGGGAAGTGCCCCCACTCAGCTGGAGGCAGGGACAGAGGGCTGTCAGCTGGAGCCCTTGGGGCTGAAGGCTGAAAAGAGAAAACCTCAGTGGTCACTGATTTTTTAGTGCTAAAATAAACAACATTTGACTTTTTCTCAATTAAATATCTAAAAAAATTCCACACTGTTCTCTTCTGGAGACTAAAAGTGGTGAAGGATGGGGGGGATCCTCCCCTCCCACCTGGGCAAGTTCAGTTTGATCTTAAAAGTCCTAAAATTCTCTATAATTTTCTCTTAAATAATTGAAAAAAATAATTTGAAAATAATATATAATAATATACAATAATTTGACCTCCAAAATATTTGCTGAAGCTGCTGTTATTAAAAATTATGTATTTAAATAAAAGTAAAACTCTGACAGAAATATTTTCAGGTTATTATCAAATCAGTTCTAGACATATCAGTAAACTGAAAAAAGGGTGAGATTTTAGTAAAGGAAGAATATTGGTTAGAAGGTGGTTTGTGGGTCCAGGAATAGGGATGGATATGTCAGGAGAGATATGGAGTGAAAAAACCACTCAAGTTTCAGACTTAGAGAACAGCAAAGGGCTGAAAAATGTGGGTCATTTACAAAACTAAAATTAAAAATCCTTGGAGGACTCTTGGCTGTGCACCCAAGGGCACCTCCCCATCCCGGGGCACCTCCCCATCCCTGGGCACCCCCCCAGCCCTGGGCACCTCCCCATCCCTGGGCACCTCCCCAGCCCTGGGCACCTCCCCAGCCCTGGGCACCTCCTCAGACCGCGGCATCTCCCCATCCCTGGGCACCTCCCCAGCCCTGGGCACCTCCTCAGCCCTGGGCACCTCCCCATCCCTGGGCACCTCCCCATCCCTGGGCACCTCCCCATCCCTGGGCACCTCCCCAGCCCGGGGCACCTCCTCAGCCCTGGGCACCTCCCCATCCCTGGGCACCTCCTCAGCCCTGGGCACCTCCCCATCCCTGGGCACCTCCCCATCCCTGGGCACCTCCCCAGCCCTGGGCACCACGTGGGCACTGAGGGTACCCTGGATGTGGCTGGGGCCAGGCTGTTCCCATGGCTCACACAATTCCATTGATGGTTCCCCCAAAATAAACTCTCTACTACAGGTGCCAGTGGAACCAGATGATTTTAAGGTCCCTTCCAAGCAAAAGCCCTTCTATGACACAAAAAATACACCAGACACTGTTTCTGGTATGGCCCAAATCGCTTCGGGAAATTCTTTTCAAGTGTTTTTATGCTGCCATTTCCCAAATATTTTTTCAAGGTTGGGACAAGGAGTGGAAAAATGAAAGGGTGAAGAAAAGCCAGAAAACCTCCTCCCTCCAATTCTCCTGCCAATCCAGTGTTCAGTTCTCTCTGCACATCCCAAAGTCCCACCGGGAGGATTTTTCCGCAGGGAGAGAAGAGACCTGGAGGTTCATTACGGACACCTCGAGGACCTGGAAATCCACCTCCCAAGGGGGCAGGGATGGCTGGGAGAGCCAATGCCCATTAAAGATGGGCTCAGTGGGGTGCTGTTCAGCCCCCTGGCTCCGCAGGGATGGCATCGCTGGATGCTCTGGGAGCACCCGCACCGCTGTTTGTCGGGAGAACAGTCCCGGACAAACCATTCCCTGCTCCTGGTGCCCCCTGGAAGCGCCGGGAAGCTCTTTCCTCCCTGCTACCTGCAGGCTGGGGCGGGAAATGTCCTTTTTGTTCCTCTCTCCGCCCAACAGCGCGTTTCCCAGAGCCCAGGGACGGGGACGGGGATGCGCGGAGCTGTTTCCATGGCACCGGGAGCGGCTCCAGCCCTTCCCATGGCACCGAGAGCGGCTCCTGCCCTGCCCGTGGCACCGGAGCGGCTCCTTCCCTGCCCGTGGCACCGGCAGCGGCTCCAGCCCTTCCCATGGCACCGAGAGCGGCTCCAGCCCTGCCCGTGGCACCGGGAGCGGCTCCAGCCCTTCCCATGGCACTGGGAGCGGCTCCTGCCCTGCCCGTGGCACTGGGAGCGGCTCCTGCCCTGCCCGTGGCACTGGGAGCGGCTCCTGCCCTGCCCGTGGCACCGGAAGCTCAGAGGGGCTGGAAACGGCACAGCCCATGGCAGGATGGCATTCCCAGAGCCAGGGAGATTCCCAGGGCCGGTGGGATGGCATTCCCAGAGCCAGGGAGATTCCCAGGGCCGGTGGGATGGCATTCCCAGAGCCAGGGAGATTCCCAGGGCCGGTGGGATGGCATTCCCAGAGCTAGGGAGATTCCCAGGGCCGGTGGGATGGCATTCCCAGAGCCAGGGAGATTCCCAGGGTCGGTGGGATGGCATTCCCACAGGCAGGGAGATTCCCAGGGCCAGCGGGATGGGAGCTCTGGGATGCAGCTCCGGCCGGTGGTGCCTCTTGCCAATCCATCCAGCAGCCCCGTCGCAACTCCAGAGGAGCCTGAAACCCCCTTCAAACCCACTGCCAGGGCTGCCATTGGGATTCTCCGCTTGGAATTTGCCTCCCTTCCCTTCAGCTGTGCCCCGGGAGGAGGCTGTACCCGCGGTGTGCCAAGGGCAGGGTGCCAGCCTGCAGGAGGATGAATTCCCAGCCATTAATGAGGCATCTGGGCGGAAAATCGGCACTATTAATAAATAAAGTGCATTATATACACCCGTCCCCTGAAGATCCCCACCCCCAGAGCTGCCCCTCCGCTGGGCTGGGAGGTTGTTTGTTCACACACAACCAACAGCTCCTGCTCCTGCTTCCCCACAAGCCCAAGAATGGCTCCTCCAGGAGGCCCTTTCGACAATGCAGCTGATGGATTAACATTTCTCCTAATTAACGTCAACCCGGCTCGCAGCCTCCCACATAATCCCCCAAACACCGGGAGAAGCTCCGGCACAAGGAGCGGCAGCGTCTCAAAGCGAGCCCCGACGGCGGCTCCGGCTGCGAGCGGGGAAGGGTGGGGGGAAGAGCGGGGAAGGGTGGGGGGAAGAGCGGGGAAGGGTGGGGGGAAGAGCGGGGAAGGGTGGGGGGAAGAGCGGGGAAGGGTTGGGGGGAAGAGCGGGGAAGGGTTGGGGGGAAGAGCGGGGAAGGGTTGGGGGAAGAGCGGGGAAGGGTGGGGGGAAGAGCGGGGAAGGGTGGGGGGAAGAGCGGGGAAGGGTGGGGGGAAGAGCGGGGAAGGGTGGCAGGAGCAGAGAAAGGTGGCAGGAGCAGAGAAAGGTGGCAGGAGCGGGGAAGGGTGGCAGGAGCAGAGAAAGGTGGCAGGAGCAGGGAAGGGTGGCAGGAGCAGGGAAGGGTGGCAGGAGCAGGGAAGGGTGGCAGGAGCAGGGAAGGGTGGCAGGAGCAGGGAAGGGTGGCAGGAGCAGAGAAAGGTGGCAGGAGCGGGGAAGGGTGGCAGGAGCGGGGAAGGGTGGCAGGAGCGGGGAAGGGTGGCAGGAGCAGGGAAGGGTGACAGGAGCAGGGAAGGGTGGCAGGAGCAGGGAAGGGTGGCAGGAGCAGGGAAGGGTGGCAGGAGCAGGGAAGGGTGGCAGGAGCGGGGAAAGGTGGCAGGAGCGGGGGAAGGTGGCCGGAGCAGGGAAAGGTGGCAGGAGCAGGGAAGGGTGGCCGGAGCAGGGAAAGGTGGCAGGAGCAGGGAAGGGTGGCAGGAGCAGGGAAGGGTGGCAGGAGCAGGGAAAGGTGGCAGGAGCAGGGAAAGGTGGCAGGAGCAGGGAAGGGTGGCAGGAGCGGGGAAAGGTGGCAGGAGCGGGGAAAGGTGGCAGGAGCGGGGAAAGGTGGCAGGAGCGGGGAAAGGGTGACAGGAGCGGGGAAAGGTGGCAGGAGCGGGAATGAGTCATCAGAGTGGAGTATTGGCTCCCACCTTCCCTGGCACACTGGCAATGGGCACAGGGAGTAGGACACTGCCCTGCACCAAAGGCTTTCCCTCAGAACTGCCGTTCAGCACTTCTGGGTACGTTTCACTGAGTAAAACTCCAAGGAGAACAAACCATTTTCAGTGCCAGGCTCAGACTCAGGACTCACACTGAAAAGGTTCTTTGTAAAAAATATCTGAATTCAACCTATTTCTTTTCCTTTTAGTTAAGAATATTCCCAAAAATACAATTTTAATAAAGCAGCATCTTGTGGCTGAATCGACTTTCCTCACACAGGCAGAACTCCCCCAGGAGGGTCTCTGGGACACGGGGACAGTGACTGAACCAAAAAAGCTATTTGCTAATCTTTTCTCTAAAGCACAGCAACTTCAGAGCAGTGTCTGATAAGGAATTATTCCAGAGAATTGCAGGACTATCCCAAATCCATTCCAGTTCCTGCCACCCTTTGCTGCACATCAACAATGTCACTTCTCTGCCACAGAAAGCCCCAAATACCCTCAGGGCCCCCCCAGTGTCCCTCAGTGAGTTGTCTCCAAACCCACACATTCCCTGTGCCTTTTGGCAGCAGGAAAGGGAGTCAGTGAGAAGAGCAGAAATGGAAAAGCTGGGAAATGCACTGGGAAATTCAGTTCCTGAGCTCAGGATCCTTCCAGCATCACTCCCTGGAACTCACATCCCTCCTCAAGTTAATGCTGCAAAATACATTCCCCTCTCACTCCTTCTGCTTTCTCCACAAAGGAGGAAGAGCAGTGGTCATGCTGCCAAGAGATTACCTAAAACATTATATGAAAATATTAGTTTTAATTACTTTTTGCTAATAAATTCCACAATATATTTTTATTCACTTTTTCCAGTGCAGATTCTCTCACTAAAGTTAAAGATATTCCTGGCTGAGTAATGCCAGACACCACCAGCCAGTGAATCACAGAATACCAGCCTGGCTTGGCTTGGAAGGGACATTAAACCCCATTTCATTCCACCCCCTGCCATGGACAGGGACACCTCCCACCAGCCCAGGTGGCTCCAGCCTGGCCTTGGACACTCCCAGGGATGGATCCAGGGGCAGCCACAGCTTCTCTGCCCAACCTGTGCCAGGGCCTGCCCACTCTCCCAGCAGGAATTTCTCCCCAGTATCCCATCCAGCCCTGCTGTTCTGTGAGCCTTACACAGAATCACACAATCCCACACTGGGTTGGGTTGGAAGGGACATTCCTTAAAGATGCTCCAGTGCCACCCCTGCCATGGGCAGGGACACCTCCCACCAGCCCAGGTGGCTCCAGCCTGGCCTTGGACACTCCCAGGGATGGATCCAGGGGCAGCCACAGCTTCTCTGCCCAACCTGTGCCAGGGCCTGCCCACCCTCCCAGACACCAATTCCTTCCCAATATCCCATCTAAACCACCCCACCTCCTCCAAACACCCTGGTGTGCTGGTGATAGAGCACAACCCACCCTACACCCACCTGATAACCATTTGGGGCCATCAGGGGCAATCTGTGGAGCAGATATTCCCAATATTCATGGCTGATGCTGCACAGAATACTTGGGAAGTGGCCCGTGGTAGAAGCAAACCAACCATTACAACTCAACTCTCCAGCCTGAGGTTCTGGACTTTAAGAATCTAAAGCTCTTCCAAAAGCATTCAAGTATAAAAAAATAAGTTTTAGATGCAATTGTAACTTTTCCCTATAATTAAATATCTCCATATGTTCCCATAATCTTTGGGTTTCCTTGGCATCCTGAGCTCTGTCTTTATTAATTTTCTGCAGATACTCAGATCAAATTCCCATATGAATTCCTAAAAAACTTGACTTACTTGCATTTTCCACCAGTGCTTCACATGCCTGAGCCAAATTCTTTAAGAATCCTTGTTGGCACTTCAGTAATATTTTCACACATGACACAAAGGGCCTTTTGTTCATCCCTTTTCAAAGGGATTCAAGACACACAGAAAGATGAACAACCTGGAAACAAGAGGTTTGCTAAAGATTTACTCAGCAAGGGAAGGTCCAGATGTTGAAAAACATCAGCACAGGAGAGGACAGAGAAAAGACCTGCAGAGCTGAAGCCCCAGATCATGCCCAGCCTGTGAGTCTGTGGAGAACCAGGGAACGTGTCCTGCTCCAGGTCCCTGGGAATGATAAATCCCAATTATCTCCAAGGTAACAACGTTCAGTCCGTGCTCCAGGAGGTCACTTTGAGAAGAGACCCTGAACAAACAGCCTGGCACAAACCCTGCCCACCCTCAGCACCACCCCAGCACCACAGGCTGGGCAGCAGAGCCCTGGCCCTGCCCCAGATTTCTCACCTTCAAACAACACATCAAATGTTTAGGGAGGAAAAAACCCAACAGAGAAGCAGAGAGAATGTAAAATATCTGTGTCAATTAATTTCAGCTCTGACTGGGAAACTAATTAGCAAGATCCCAAATTTCAACAGCTGCTGGGAAAGGAGGGATGCTGATAAACAGCACCAAACTTTTATATATATAGGGATTATTATTTATATATTATTAATGTGGTACACATAAAATCTATTCTATTTATTAGTATAATGATGTCAAGTGTATTTAAAGACAATATGGTTTATGGGCAAGATGTTTTGCTGTTGGACTTGATAATCTTGGAGGTATTTCCAAGCTTAATCAATGTGGTGCTTTTTTAATATATATCTAAACCCATATCTGTGGATCTGTGTGTGTGAATGCACAGCAGGAGGGGGGGCACTGGGCTGGTCCTGGTGATTTGGTAGCCAGAGTTGTGATGGAAACCTGCCCATCCAGGGAGGATCATCCCTCACTTTGGGCTGGCAGAGCCCTCTCCAGCCTCCCCTCCCAGCCCTTGCATTCCTGCACTGTGCTTTCCTCTGTTATTAGAGCAGAAATAATGAACCCCTAAACCCTGTCTCAGTGTAATGAGCTTTCTTTTCCTTCTGTGTGAGCTGGAGGAGCAGTAAGTGCCAGGCTGGAGCTCATTGTGCTCACTGAGCTGCACAGAAACCAAACCTGGCCCTCCCAAAGGGAGGAGCTTCTCCATCCAACAGGTAACTCAGCACTGATAATGCAAAATTATTCAGCTCCAAGGGCTGGAACTGGTGCTTTTCAGGGGCTCTGCTGGACCTGCAGCCCAAGCCCTCCTGGCACAGGGTGGGCCCTGCCATGTCCTACTGGGGGCACCAGAGGGGGAGGAATGGTGGGTTTGGTTCTGGCAGTGCCTGTCCCTCCCTCCCAGCAAAGAGGGCACATTCCCACAGGCGTTGGACACTCCCAGGGATCCAGGGACAGCCACAGCTTCTCTGCCCAACCTGTGCCAGGGCCTGCCCACCCTCCCAGACACCAATTCCTTCCCAATATCCCATTGAAATCCTCATCTTTTCCTTTAAACCACTCCTCCTCATCCTGCCCCTGCAGCAGAAGGATCCAGCCCACGGACAGGGCAGCAGATCCCACTCTGTGCTCCCTGTTGAGGCTGCAAACAAGTGTTGGAATTTCTCAGGGAAAGCAAAGTATCTGTGGGAGTACCAGGAGAGCCTCAGAGCAGCCTCAGCCCCAGTGGATGGTTTGGGTGATGGGACAGGAATAACCCAGGACAGGACCAGAGAGACAAAGGGCTTGGTATCTAAAATTGCAGTTAAATGGAGCTTCCCAAGGATTTGTTTCTTCCTGACCAGAAACAAAGCTGTGGCCTGGAGGGAGCCCTTCCAAACCTGGGTCTGGCTCTCCATCCTGGCTTTCTGTGCATGAGGCACTTCCAGGAGACAATTCCCTCTCTATTTACAGCTTTTGACCCCGGGCAGGAACACAAGGTTGGAGCAGAGCAAGGAGTTAATTGCAGGGTTTATGTGAGCTGTATTTGCAGTGGGGAGGTACAACTGGGAATTGGTGGCCAGAATAGAACCCATTTGTTAAAAATACATGTGCTTTTTCAAGTTAAAAGGTTTCTCTCCACAGTTTCCCTGGGACATCTTAATTACTGCAGTTCCAGGGCAGAGCAGGTGTCGGGCTGAGCATCCCGAGGGAGCTGCAGCACAATGAAAACAGATTGGAGGGAGCTTTAGTGCTAAAAGCAGGCCTGGTACACGGAAAGTTCAACACTTAAAGCCTTGTCAGGGATACTTTATGAGCTGGAGCCTCCTGCAAGTGGCTGTGACAGCTCCTTTGGGGCCTGGCTCTCCCCTGCACTAACACTGAGCTGTGCTGTGTGTCCAGATCATGGAACTCGCTGCTCTCAGGGTGGGCTCCCCTCTCAAAGGGCACAGCCATTTATACTCCTCCTGTTTTTATTTAATCACAGAATCACAGAATGGATTGGGTTGGAAAAGACCTCCGAGATCAGCAAGTCCAACCCTTGATCCAACCCCACTGTGATCACCAGCCCAGGGCACAGAGTTGGAAAAGACCTCAGAGAGCAGCAAGTCCAACCCTTGATCCAACCCCACTGTGATCACCAGCCCAGGGCACTCTGTGCCCTGGGCTGGTGATCACAGTAGGGTTGGATCAAGACAGTGGGGTTGGATCAAGACATGGTGGATTCTCACTCAGTGCGACATCCATAGAATCACAGAATCACAGAATGGATTGGGTTGGAAAAGCCCTCTGAGATCATCGAGTCCAACCCTTGGGCCAACTCCAGTCCCTTTACCAGATCATGGCACTCAGTGCCACGGCCAAGCTCAGTTTCAAAACCTCCAGGGATGGGGACTCCACCCCCTCTCTGGGCAGCCCATTCCAATCCCTGAGCACTCTCTCTGCAAAGAATTTTCTTCTGCTCTCCAACTTCAATTTCCCCTGGCAGAGCTTGAGCCCATCGTGCCCCCTTGTCCTGGGAGAAGAGACCAACCCCCACCTGGCCAGAACTTCCCTTCAGGCAGTTCCAGACAGTGCTGAGGTCACCTCTGAGCCTCCTCTTCTCCAGGCTGAACACCCCCAGCTCCCTCAGCCTCTCCCCACAGCACTTGTGCTCCAGTCCCTTCTCCTCATGGACCCTGCTGGAGCCAAAGCTGCTTTGCTGCTCAGCCCAGGAATGACAAAGTGTTCCTGTTCCCACCAGGCATTTTGGACAAGAGCTGAGGAATCCAGAACAAGGCACTTGCATTAGGCCAAATAAACCAGACCACACAGCACAACTTTGAAGTGAAATTACTTCCTAGAGTCAACTTTATATGAACACCTTAAATATCCACCCCTGGTTTATTTGAGACATTATTGCCAATAATACAAAATCTTCTGATGGGAAGACCTGGCCTCGTGCAGAACAAAATTTGGCACATAAAGACTCTTTAAATTTAGTCATTTGCAGCAGTAGAAATGTCTTAATTTTCCTTTTTCTTTTCCTCCTGCTATTAAAGAGAGTGGGGCTGTGTCTGTCCAACTCAGCACCTGCTCATGGCAGAGCTGCACTTGTGCATTCCATTCTTTCCCAGGCTACCTGGAAAGCAGAGACTGTACAAGCATTTTTTGGGATTTCCAATAAATCCCATGCTAAATTTTGCTCTTAAAAGATTAATCTAACCCAAAATGCAGTCGGGTCACCCTTTTCAGTAGTACCTTTGGAAGTTAAACCAAAGACATGTCTGGGTTTCCCCCTTCCCCTCCAGGCTCCCTTTGCAGGGAGGGGGATGTTCCAAGGCTGGTGCTTTAACTGAGTTTTCCAAGGAAAAGAAGAGTTTGTTGAGTCCTCCCCCCATGGAGAAGTGAAGCCAAAACTGCAGCACTCACTGGGATTTGAGCAGGAATTCTGTAACTGAGGGTGCTGCAAACAACACACAGCAAAATAAACCTTGTAGAATAATAAATACACAAAAATATATAAATATATAAAAAGGTAGAAGGTTTAAGAAAAGACACATTTCACTGGTGTCTTCAGAGAGGGGAAAACACTGACAACAGGGAGATAAATCTGTCAGTGACTGATACTCTTTTAAATTTGTGTTTATTTTCCATCAGACCTTGGTTATTTGAGATGGCCATTGTTGGCTCCAAAGTTATTTAAATATTTCTTTCATGTCTATTAAAATGTTGATTAAATACATATATAACCCATCCTATTTCTTCCCCTCTCCCTCTTGCATTAGGGTGAAACATCCTAAATTCATAAATTCAAGATCTTCATAGCTGATCATTTCTTATCCCACATTTTATCTCCCTTCTGCCTTTAAATTTCAGAACATTTATTAAATGAACCACTTGAGAAGCGAGTGCAGAAAACCCCAGGACCTGTTTCTATAGAGACAGGTCTGCCTGCACTCAGTGAGAGCTTTGTGAAAAGAGGAGAGAAGGACACGGTGGGAGGACAATGGGCAGCAATTCCAGAGGGTCTTTAAGGTCGCTCCAGCCCGTGGTTCTATTATTCCATGAATAAACACCCTGGAGAATTGAAATCCACTGAGATTTTGCACTTACAGAGGAGTCTAATTAGTGGATCAATGTTTGTAAAGAGGTTTTGCTGTTGGACTCGCCCTCTCCAAGCAGAGCAGGGCAGTGTCTGTGCCCTCCCTGCTGCTGCCCCTCTGTGCCAGGGGCAGGGGGCGACTGCCCTGGGCCACCTCAGCCCCACGGGGATGGAGGAGGGTTCATCTCCCTGCAGAGCAGCCCTGGCTGTGACCACTGATGGAAATGCATTGGCCCAAAATATCATCAAAGGCCACCAAAAACCCTGACACAGAATCCAAGACTGCTCTGGGTTGGAAGGGACATTGAGGATCATCCCATCCCACCCCCTGCCATGGGCAGGGACACCTCCCACCAGCCCAGGTGGCTCCAACCTGGCCTTGGACACTCCCAGGGATCCAGGGGCAGCCACAGCTGCTCTGCCCAACCTGTGCCAGGGTCTGCCCACCCTCCCACCCACCAATTCCTTCCCAATGTCCCACCTGTCCCTGCCCTCTGGAGTGGGAAGCCATTCCCACTGGAATTAAAGAGAAAAACCCACCCAAGGACAAGCTCCACCTTTGCCATCCTGCAGTTTGATCCTTTGAGCTGGAAGTGGCCCAGAGCTGAGCTCTGTAGGGGCACACCTTGAACTTGGCCAGCTGTGGGAGAGCTCCCTGCTCCAGGAGGCACTTAAATCACACTCCTTGGGAAAGATTTACTTCCCTGTTTTTTCCTTTCAGACCATGGGCTGAGGCTCATTAGACATTTGCTGGTGATTCACATCCCATCCCACGACCATAAAGCATCCGCTGCAGGGAGATGCCGTCACCCCCCTCACGTTCTGAGCCCTTTGGGCTTGAGGAGCATCATCCATCACAGCCCTGCTCCCAGTCCACAGTTCCTCGCCAGGGATGGGCTGTATTTCACAGGCAGCACCTCAGTAACCCTGATTAAAGTGTATTTCAAAAGCCAGGGCAAGCAGGGAAGGGCTTTGTTCTGTGGCCAAGTTTTGAAAACAAAGAGTTGTGTCCATTTTTCACGTTTTTACAAAAAAAAAAATGTTGAACAGGCACAACAACAGCAGTTGGGGTCATTGTGGCTCTGCTGCACCCCAAAGCCTCAGAAAATACCCTTCCTGCAAGAGACAGTCCAGTGGCAGAGCTTTGGGCTCGCTGCCCACCATCAATCCAGCACTAATTAGTTCAGGCTAATCACTGGGGCATTGCCATTCAGTACCTGTGGCTGCGAGTTCCTTGGGGATGAGGATCCTCCACTCTGGGTCCAGCACTGTCTCCTGCAGCCAGCAGAGCTTTGGGGCTGCCTGGAACCCACTCTGGAAACAAAAGCAAAATGACACGGCAAAGAGAGGGGAACACAAAGGGATAATAATGCAGGAACTCACAGGAATAATGCAGGAATTCACAGGGATGTTGTAGGAGCTCACCGGGATGGTGCAGGAACTCAACTCAGGGATGGTGCAGGAGCTCAACTCAGGGATGGTGCAGGAGCTCAACTCAGGGATGGTGCAGGAGCTCAACTCAGGGATGGTGCAGGAGCTCAACTCAGGGATGGTGCAGGAGCTCAACTCAGGGATGGTGCAGGAGCTCAACTCAGGGATGGTGCAGGAGCTCAACTCAGGGATGGTGCAGGAGCTCAACTCAGGGATGGTGCAGGAGCTCAACTCAGGGATGGTGCAGGAGCACAGAGGGATATTGCAGGAATTCACAGGGATATTGCAGGAACTCACAGGGATGTTGAAAGCATTTTGGTTAGATGGGCTGAGGACATTTTGAAGGCTGGCATGGGCAGTGATGGCCAGAGGGGTTGAGGTTTTGCAGCTGGAGAGACTTTCTGACACTGGGAAAAAGGATGAATATATGAATTGTTTGGGCTGGGAGGGACCTTAAGGATCATTTAATTCCACCCCTGCCACGCGCAGGGACACCTCCCACCAGCTCAGGTGGCTCCAACCTGACCTTGGACACTCCCAGGGATCCAGGGGCAGCCACAGCTTCTCTGCCCAACCTGTGCCAGGGCCTGCCCACCCTCCCAGCCACCAATTCCTTCCCAATATCCCCCCCAGCCCTGCCCTCTGGCAGTGGGAAGCCATTCCCTGTGTCCTGTCCCTCCATCCCTTGTCCCCAGTCCCTCTCCAGCTCTCCTGGAGCCCCTTC
This sequence comes from Pithys albifrons albifrons, assembly GCF_047495875.1. Classification (NCBI taxonomy): domain Eukaryota; kingdom Metazoa; phylum Chordata; class Aves; order Passeriformes; family Thamnophilidae; genus Pithys; species Pithys albifrons. Next base: position 1,308,421 of record NC_092465.1, on the reverse strand, counting down.
AGGCCCTGCCAGGGGCTCTCAGGTGTCCCTGGAGCCTTCCCTTCTCCAGGGGAACATTCCCAGCTCTCCCAGCTGTGCCCACAGGGCACATCATGCCAAGGTGCAAGAGAGCCTCAGACAGGTGATGACCAATGGCCTGTGAGGGGCCACAGGTTTTGACATCCAACATTTGAGCATTTCTCTCATTAGCAAACGGAGAGAGCAAAGAGGAGAGTTCTGGAGCTCCAGGATTGCCCCCATCCCTCACACTGATGGCAGCACTGCCTGTTTCAATGGGGAAGGGGCAGAGCAGAATTCCCAGCGCTGGAGCAGAGCCAGTCCTGGCTCCAGAGCCCTCCAGTTGCCATGGAAACCACCTCACACCGCAGGGACAGTGGTGGCTGTTCCTTCAGGGGAGGCACTGCAGTGAACTGGGCTCCTCTGGCCAGGGGCTCTAATTCCTTTACTTTGCCCTTCCCCACATTCCAGGGGGTTTGGGAATCCATCCTCCCCAGCCCCCAGCCCAGCTGGGGAGATGGACACTCCATATTCATCTCTTCAAAGCACATGGATGGCTCTGCTTTGATGTCCCACTGCTGGGCACCACCTGCCCAGCCACGAGCAGGTCTGGCAGCACCTTCTGCCAGGTCTGTGGCTTCACAGGAGCTCCTGAGTCCCCCCAGCCCCTGAGCTGTCACTCAGCCCCGTTTGGTGCACAAAGCAATGCTTAATTAACAGGATTTTTAGCAAAATCACACACCTTGGAGCAGGTGGGGAGAGAAGGGCAGGGCTGTTCTCCTGCAGGGTCTGGCAGGACCAGGTAACTCCTCCCTCAGACATTTCCTGGCTCAGGACAGACAACATTTGCACTCAGCATTCCCTGGGCTCCTTGGGCATCACATGGGCAATGCCCACCGGAGAGAAATGGGAATGGCACAGCAGCACACGGGGGGTTGGGCTCCTCTCACACCCACCTGCACCATTTGCAGGATTATTTTAAGGTAGAAAACAGTGTAATGCAAATAAACCTGTAGAGTTTTAAGTCAGAAAACAAATTAAGGGTGGGAACACAGAGAAGATGAAGCACTCACTGCTGAGCTCAAAGACCAAGGGAGGATAATTCGTGGATGATCTTCTTCCCTACAGGAAGGAAGCACAGAATTATTTGGGCTGGAAAAGCCCCCAGGCCATTGAGTCTGTGACTGATCCCATGCCCACCCTGTCCCCCAGCCCAGGGCACTGAGTGCCACATTCCTTGGGCACCTCCAGGGCTGGGCACTCCAAACCTCCCTGGGCAGCCTCTGCCAGTGCCTGCCCACCCTTTCCAGGCAGCAATTCCTCCTCCTGTGCCCCCTGCCCTGGGCACTGTGCCAGTGCCTGCCCACCCTTTCCATGCAGCAATTCCTGCTCTGTGCCCCCTGCCCTGCCCTGCCCTGGCCCAGCCTGAGGCCATGCCCTCTGCTCCTGTCCCTGTGCCCTGGGGCACAGCCCGACCCCCTGTCCCGGCTCCCCCCTCCTGGCAGGGATTGCAGAGCCAGAAGGTGCCCCCTGAGCCTCCTTTGCTCCAGCTGAGCCCCCCCCAGCTGATTCAGGTATTTCTATTTTGGGAGAAAAAAAAGTCCTTAGATTTTGTAATTCTTAATTACACATTTCTATAAATGTTTTGGCAACTGAATGTAGAAAATCATCCCAGAGCTGTTCCACAGCTCAGAGATGAGTCAGTTCAGAGAGCAGCCCATGGGCTGGGACTGGGGAGAGAGATTTTGGTCATTACAATGTGCAATTATAGATGGCCAAGAGGGGCCAACCATCCCAGACAAGGCCTCAGTCACGAGGCTTTGTCAGGCAAAGTGTCAAGTTTTGCATTAAGACTATTGTTGGGAGATGGGAAAAGTCCTTTCCATCAGAGCAGAAATATCAGAGCCTTTCTGTGCTTCTGTGAACCCCTCACCTCAAGCAGCAGCTCAGCCACTCCCACACTGGGCTGGGCTGGAAGGGACCTAAAGCCCACCCAGTGCCACCCCTGCCATGGGCAGGGACACCTCCCACCAGCCCAGGGGGCTCCAACCTGCCCTTGGACACTCCCAGGGATCCAGGGGCAGCCACAGCTTCTCTGCCCAACCTGTGCCAGGGCCTGCCCACCTCCATTATAAAACACTTCTTGTCTATATCTGCCCTAAATCTCTCCTCCTTTTCCCCTTGTCCCATCCCAACAGGCATCTCTGGCATCCTGCAGGGGGGCAATGCCCCCCCATACAGGTGGGCACCAGAGCTGACATTCCCCAAACCAACCACCACCACGGGAGTGTCCACGGGAAGAGCCTTCACCTCTTCCAGCCTCAGGAAAATAACTTCAGATTGCAGGTTTTAGAGCAAATATTATCAATTATTTTATTTTAAATCCTGGCGTTGCTCTCTTTGTGTTTATATTGAGATTTACAAATACATCACCCAAAAGTTCTCTCTATTTCTAAGGTGGTTTTATTTTTAAAACAATGTTTTAAGGGAAAGGCAACAAAATCCTGTGGGCTGTTACAGACACCAGGCAGTGCCCACAGTGTTTCACTACTCACATTCCTCAGCTGAAGGTGCTGCTTTTCCTCCCATGGCTCTCCCTCCCTGTGCTTATCCCTTTGTTCCAGCTCTGAGCTCTCCTGGGCTGTTTGCTGAGCAAAGGGAGCTGCCCCCAGAGTTTGTATTTCCTCTCAGCCTCTGCCTTTATTTTCTCTCCTACCTGTTCCAGCAGATTCCCTGAATACCTCCTGGGATACACCTGGAACTCATTAAGGGAAGAGCCCCGAGTTCCACCTGATGTGTCACCACTCATGGCTCAGTCTCCAGAGACTCCTTAATTTGTACAAGAAACTTCTCCCTCCTGAGTGCAATCCCTCAAACTCCATAATCATTAGGACAAGGTGTTAAAAAACAAACCAGGAAGCAGAAAAACACTCAGCAGTTGTTAAATGAAAATACCTTAATTAACCAAAGAAAGTGATTATTAGAATCTCATTTCTTATTTATAAGCAGCATAAAATGTTAATAAGGATAAAGTCAGCAGCTGCCTAATGAAAGCCAAAGCAATTGGGTCAAACAAGACTAAATCACACAAGGAAAAATAAAACATCTGCAGCAACTTCTGAGCTCCAGAAGGTTTCAGAGTCACTTTGGAGTCAGGAGGAGGCAAAGCTCAGACCTCAGAAGGGCGACACGAACACCCCAGGGGGGGCTGGGGCTGTGCCCAGTGAGAGCCAGGCTGGGACCTCACTGCTGATCCCAGATGTGCCACCTCTGGAACCACTGTCTGCAGGATCCCTGAGGCTGGCAAAGCCCTCCAGGATCACAGAGCCCACCCTGTGCCCGACGCCCACCTTGGCAAAGCCCTCCAGGATCACAGAGCCCACCCTGTGCCCAATGCCCACCTTGGCAAAGCCCTCCAGGATCACAGAGCCCACCCTGTGCCCGACGCCCACCTTGGCAAAGCCCTCCAGGATCACAGAGCCCACCCTGTGCCCGATGCCCACCTTGGCAAAGCCCTCCCAGCACATGGAGCCCACCCTGTGCCCGATGCTCACCTTGACAAAGCCCTCCCAGCCCCTGGAGCCCACCCTGTGCCCAATGCCCACCTTGACAAAGCCCTCCCAGCCCCTGGAGCCCACCCTGTGCCCAATGCCCACCTTGACAAAGCCCTCCCAGCCCCTGGAGCCCACCCTGTGCCCGATGCCCACCTTGTCCCCCAGCCCAGAGCTCTGAGTGCCACGGCCAGTCCTGCCTTGGGCACCTCCAGGGCTGGGCACTCCAAACCTCCCTGGGCAGCCCCTGCCAGTGCCTGCCCACCCTTCCCATGCAGCAACTCCTGCTCTGTGCCCCCTGCCCTGCCCTGGCCCAGCCTGAGGCCGTGCCCTCTGCTCCTGTCCCTGTGCCCTGGGGCACAGCCCGACCCCCTGTCCCGGCTCCCCCCTCCTGGCACTTTATTCTACATTTCAGTAGCTCAGTTTTCAACTTCCAATCTTTCCCCAACACTTGGGGGCTTGAGGCATCTCAGTATGATTTGGTGGTGTCAGAACTTCATGGTGAGCAACCTCTGCAGGAAGGTTTGTAAGGGAAGAGCCAGTAACACATTTGATATTAAAGTCCTTAATTATTATATGCATAAAATTTAAAGAATTTAAGTCTAAGTGAAGGTGGCTGCTTAGAGAAGAATAAACAAGGGAGGGAGGAGGGTTGGAGCCAACAGGAATAGAATAGAAACAGGATTGAGGCTGAGCAGACAAGCTTAGCCATGGAGAAGCACAATTGCTCCCCTGACTTGGGCTCAGGGTTAGACAAGGATGAAGATCAGCCAGTTGCCATCCAGACCTGAAGTCAGTAACTGCACAGGCTGATTAACACCAAAGATTGCTGCTGCTTTATGCAAGACAGCTAATTATCTTCTTGACCACAAAATTGCAGGCTATTAGGAATCATTTTGTCCGTTTAATAATTAGAAGATTAAGCAAAGCTGTCTCTCTGGCAGTGGCAAGAGTTCATCCTGCACATTCTGGGGATGCAGTTCATGAGCTGCAAGTGGCTGCTCTCCACCTGCCCAAGTCACAGTTCCCTTCCCAGGCTCTGGGAGCTCCAGCCCACCCCCAAGGGCCCATTGCCAGCCCTCTGCCCATGGCAAACTGGCTCTGCTTGGAGCCAATAACACCAAACCACTCCAAATTCTCAGGATTTCAACCTCTGCACACACTTGCCAGGCTGTTCTGAGCCTCCCACGCTCGCTGGGTTTGTACCCAGCTCGTTGTGCTCAGAGCAAAATAAAAGCAGTGCCAAGCTCAGATTCCACCTTTGGAAACACAGAGCGAGGTGGGGGCAGGAGGGAGGGAGAGGGAGGGGAGGAGCGCAGGCTGGAGGGAGGGAGAGGGAGGGCAGGAGCACAGGCTGGAGGGAGGGAGAGGAAGGGCAGGAGCACAGGCTGGAGGGAGGGAGGGAGGGAGGGAGAGGAGGAGCACAGGCTGGAGAGAGGGAGAGGGAGGGGAGGAGCACAGGCTGGAGGGAGGGCAGGAGCACAGGCTGGAGGGAGGGAGAGGGAGGGGAGGAGCACAGGCTGGAGGGAGGGAGAGGGAGGGGAGGAGCACAGGCTGGAGGGAGGGAGGGAGAGGAGGAGCACAGGCTGGAGAGAGGGAGAGGGAGGGGAGGAGCACAGGCTGGAGGGAGGGAGAGGGAGGGCAGAAGCACGGGCTGGAGAGAGGGAGAGGGAGGGGAGGAGCACAGGCTGGAGAGAGGGAGAGGGAGGGCAGGAGCACAGGCTGGAGGGAGGGAGGGAGAGGGAGGGCAGGAGCACAGGCTGGAGGGAGGGAGAGGGAGGGGAGGAGCACAGGCTGGAGGGAGGGAGGGAGAGGGAGGGCAGGAGCACAGGCTGGAGGGAGGGAGGGAGAGGGAGGGCAGGAGCACAGGCTGGAGGGAGGGAGAGGGAGGGCAGGAGCACAGGCTGGAGGGAGGGAGAGGGAGGGGAGGAGCACAGGCTGGAGGGAGAGAGAGGGGAGAAGCACGGGCTGGAGGGAGGGAGAGGGAGGGGAGAAGCACGGGCTGGAGGGAGGGAGCACAGGCTGAGGAGCTCTGGGATGCTCCAGTTGCTGTGTGCGCTGTTTACACCCATTTTCAGCAGAGTGGAGCAATCTGGTTCTTCTATTTGTATTTAAAGCTTGTCAAGTGCCCACAGGACTTGTATTCACACTCCCAGAGCATTTATTTGCATTGCCTAGAAATTAAGCCCACAATCCCCCCCTTTCCCCACTCCCAGTTCACCCTGACTGCAGCCACTTCAGACTGAATCAAGGTGACCAGGACAACGAGCTCCACCCAGGCAGCAAAAACACTTGTGTGAATAATCAGAGTCCTCAAGAGACCTTGGCTGTGCCTCCAGAGAGGTGCTCACAGGCTGGAATACTCGAGGAGGCTGATGGGGCTGTACAGAAGGGCTTCAAATCCAAACAATTGCAGCAAGGGAGCTGCCAGCCCCCAGGTCTGGATGCAAATCCAGCTCTCTCTGCAGTGCAGGAGCTTTTACCATCAGATGGAGATTGAAATGTACTTCAACAGATTGAAGCTCCTCCAGCCTAAACAGTGTTTTCATTTTTTGCATGAGGCTGCTAATTATGTTTTCCACTTATACCTGGAAATTTCAGCAAATATTCCAGACAAGCCATTTTTGATTGGAATGGTTCCATGAGCTCCAGAATAATGAGGTTTTTCAGTTTTTAGGAGTGGTTTATGTGAAAATTAAGCAATTTTTCAATATGAGTTGGATAGTTATATGGACAGACACATTTATCTGATCCCAGAGGATGGAAATGCTCAGTGTTTTGGGAATCCACCTTTCAGATGGCTCATTCTGAGCCAGACAACAGGACAAAATCAGCCAAGCTTCCAGAGGGTTTCTGTGGATCCATCTACACCAGCACCAAAGGAGCTGATAACTAATCCAGCAGCAGATGCTGCAGCCAAGGAGCCAGGGGTGGGAAGGGCACCAGCACAACCTTCTGCACTGGCTGCCCTGAGAGTTGTGGACTCTCCATCCATTCCTGGAAGTGTCCCAGGCCAGACTGGATGAGGCTTGGAGACACCTGGGCTGGTGGGGGGTGGCACTGGGTGGGCTTTGAGGTCCCTTTCAACCCAAACTATCCTGTGATACTTGAACACATTAAGAAAAAAAACATTCCATAGAATCACTGAGGTTTGAAGAGCCCTCTCAGATCCAGTCCAATCATTTACCCAGCACTGCAGACCCACCTCTAGACCATGTCTGTACCATTTTGTTGCTCCATAACCCCCCCAAACCCACACCCTGCCACAGCTGAGTGTTCAATTCTGTGTTTACTGGCACAACTAGTGATGGTGCAGCACCTTCCACTCTCCCAGACTCTCCTCCCACCATCACTCTGCTCAGACTTGTAGCAAATCCCACCCTAAAGGTGCATCCCACAGGCTGGACACCCAACCCCAGCCCTGCCTCCTGCCCAGAGAACAAGAGCTGAGGATCTCACCACAGCTCTGGGAGCTCTTTCCTCCCATCCTGCCTCTCAGCAGCCAGTCATGCACATGACTCAGCCCTGTCTCCATCCAACCTCCCAGCTCCTCTCCAAGGGCACAGCTTCGTTATCTGAGCTGGCTCAGCTGGCAGCAGAGCTTCAATTATGTTCAAGACAACACAAATCACTATAAAAACACATTTAATGGGGTTATAAAGTGGGTCTGCAATGTCAAAACTAAGCTGAGGTAGAAACAAAGCTGCTCTGCAAGTCTCAGCTCCAACACAACTTCCCACATGGAGCTCAGTCTCCTGAGCACCTCCAAACACCAGTGAGACCCCCAGCACTATTTCTAGTGCTAAAAAAGGGGTTAATCTCAGGTGTTAGAGAACCTAAAGGAGTCACAAAAGTGGATTTTTGTGTCCAGAAGGGGTCTGGAGAGCTGCACAGCTCCTGCCACCATGGGAGTCGCCTCCTTGTGAGATCTGAGGTTTGCAGCATCTTCACACAGACCTCGGAGAGCACAAACCCTCACCCAGGAACTCCTGTTCAGCCTTCAGGAGAATGTTCTCCTGTCTCTGCAGGGAGGGCAGGAGTCCTGCCTGAGGCAGGGACATCCCCCAGGACCAGGTGAGGGCACAGGGACCACCCTCAGCCCCCCACCCCAGCTCCAAGGCCATGCCAGGCAGAACTAACCCTGCCCCAGCCACCCAAATCCCTTCCCAAAATCCCACTGCCCCCTCCCACAGGCACCACCCACCCAGCTGCTCCCCTGCCAGCAGCAAGGACCACACCAGGAGGAAAAGCAGCCACCCCAGTCTGCACACTGTCCCCAGATACCTGGGGTGCCCTTTCCAACCCCGGGGCAGCTGTGCCAGGGGTGTGGCACAGGCACATTCCATCCCAACAGATGGAACATGGATGGAGCTGAGCTGGAACTGGAGGGGGAGAGAGATGTCTGAAGGGCTTGCAGGCTCACCCTGGTGAGCTCTGTGGCAGGGCCAGACCCGAGTGCTGGCACCTCCCTGGCACAGGGAACTGGTGGTGTTCCCATCCCTGGAGGGAATTGGGAGGCCCTGGGGATGTGGCTCTTGGGGACATGAGTCACTGGTGGCCCTGGAGACTCTGAGTCCAAGGTCTGCATGGGCAGCCTGGGAACATCTTTGCATTCAGCATTTCCAGGCCAAATGATCCCTGTGTGAACCCATCACTCCCAGTCAGATTCCAGGAATCGTGGAATCAGAGAATGGGTTGGGCTGGAAGGGATTCTAAAGATCCTCTAAGAACCTGTGGCCTGATTCAAGGTGCCTTTCCTGCATCTTTGTATCTGGGAGAAGTCCTGAAATATCTCTTCTATTGCAGTTGACTTCTGAATCACAGCTCTGAGTTCAGACAGACAAGGGTTTTGCAGTTTCTCCTGACATCCCATCTCCTGATGGACCATAACTTAATTCTCCTCCACAAGGCATTTTGGAGTGACTCAGCTGTGAAGTCATCACAGTTCTCTTTCCAGCTCTTTGGTTTGGGTACCCAAATTAAACAGCTTTCTGAGCCAGCCCCAGCAATACTTTTTAGCTGACAACTTATTAATTAAACACATTCCTGCTTTCCAAGTGCAGTCTCTGTTCTCCAGGGAAAACAGACTGAGATAGGCCTGGAAGGAGAAAATTCAAGACCTCAGAAGTGCTAAACCATCAACACATGATCTAAATATCATTAGGCATTTATAACCTTTCTGCTCATTATCTATGTATGAGCACAAGAGGTTTTGAGTTTTATGGAGGGTTCCTTGCACATGGTGAGTCATGGAAGGAGGAGGGACGGTCCTGCAAGGAGGAGGGACCGTCCTGCAGGAGGAGGGACAATCCTGCAGGAGGAGGGACAGTCCTGTAGGAAGAGGGACCGTCCTGCAGGAGGAGGGACCGTCCTGCAGGAGGAGGGACGGTCCTGCAGGAGGAGGGACAGTCCTGCAGGAGGAGGGACCGTCCTGCAGGAGGAGGGACGGTCCTGCAGGAGGAGGGACCGTCCTGCAGGAGGAGGGACGGTCCGGCAGGAGGAGGGACCGTCCTGCTGCCCAGGAGAGCCCAGCCCTGGCACTCAGAGTGCCTTTCTGTGTCAGGCTCTCCTGACGTGCCCCTTCATTCACAATGCACAATTCTTCCTCCTCTAAATACAACCTGGTTCATTCTGAGCTGGAACCCCCTGCAAGCTGAGGGGGAGCTCAAGGGGAGGAGTGGAGTCCCCATCCCTGGAGGGATATCAAAGCCACGTGGATGTGGCACTTGGCCTTTCCATGACTTCTTTCCCCCCCTAATATATAATCTAAACCTCCCCTGGCATAACTGAAGAGAGAAACTCCCCAGAGAACTCCAACATCTCACTCTAAAGATTCACAATCTTGATGTCCTCCTTTGGGTTGGGTGTGTCATCAGTGAAGGCAGTGAAGTTCCTGTCCATGGGGTTTGTCCCCATTATCAGGAGATGGTTCCTCAGGGAAAGGGCTGTTGAAATGTGTTGGTTTTACCCCTTTATCTCCCTGACACACATTTGCAAACTTCACCCATTAATTCTGTACCTGATCCTGCTCCATTGTGGTTTCCAACACCTGGTGCTGCTTTCTCAGGGGTTTTAACAGGGGCTGGCAGAGCCCAGAGTGAGTTCTGCAAATCCTGGGGAAATGGAGCACTGGCCTTTTCTGGGGACATCTCTGCTTCCTTCCTTTATTACCATTATGATTAAATGCTCCAAGAGGTCTATTTTTCCTCTTACCCTGTCAACAGACACCATGAAATCCATTTTAGATGACACCATTATCTACTTATTTTACTGTTGTCTGGAGAACAAACCCTGTGACACCCCAGATGTAAATCCCACACTTTGCTGAGGCTTCCCAGGCTCTGGTTTCTGTTCCATCCTCTCCAGGGCTCAGTGCTGGACACTCACACTGGTTTAACACCCCTCCTTGGTGCTGCTGCTGCCCAGGGAGACTCAGCCCTGGCATCTGTGCCATGAACCCTCAGAGAAGCTGCTGGAAAGGGCCAGTGTGGCTGTTCAGGGCTGCTGAGGGACCCCTTGGTGGGGACACCCCCGGGCTGTGCAGCATCCCTGGGGTTCAGTGCTCAGCCACAGCAAGGCCCAGATCTGCCAGGAGGGCAGGACTCCCTCTGTCAGGAGCTTTAATCAGATGAGGTTTGGTTTATGTTATTTCCTGTCCCTTTTTGGTGCAGAGAAAGCCTATTTAAAGTTGCCTCCAGCTGTGGCTGGAAGGTTCCCTTCTCTTCCCTGCCCGTGGCAGGGGGTTGGAACAATGTGGGCTTTGAGGTCCCTTCCAGCCAAACCATTCTGGGATAAGATGCAAAAAGTGGCATTAAATGCTGTAGTTGTATCTGTGTTCTGGAATTCTCTTTGATTCTTGTTTCTTCCTAAGGAGTGGCTGGACAATTGTGTGGAATCATGGAAAGGCTTAGGTTGGAAAAGTCCTCCAAGACCAAAAACTCCAACCATCCCCCAGCACTGCCCAGGCCACCACTGACCCCTGTCCCCAAGTGCCACATCCACAGGGCTTTGAAATCCCTGCAGGGATGGGGATCCACCCCTGCCCTGGGCAGCTGTGCCAGGGCTGGACAACCCTCAGTGTGAGGAAATTTTCCCAATATCCAACCAGAACCTCCCCTGGTTTGGGTGCTTTCCTCTTGTCCTGTCCCTTGTTCCCTGCAGGGATGGGGATCCACCCCTGCCCTGGGCAGCTGTGCCAGGGCTGGACAACCCTCAGTGAGAGGAAATTTTCCCAATATCCAACCAGAACCTCCCCTGGTTTGGGTGCTTTCCTCTTGTCCTGTCCCTTGTTCCCTGCAGGCAGAGCCCAACCCCACCTGGCTGCAGCCTCTCCAGTCACTGAGGAAGGGAAGTTTGTGCTTAAAAATGCATTTTATCCCCATAAATCCAGCAGGCTGCTCCCTCTGGCCTGAGCTGCACAAACAAGGCTGGGCAAGCTCTGCTGCTTCCTTGGCCAGCAGATGCTCCTTGAGCTCCTGGATTGTAATTTTACTACAGAGATATTTTCCCACTGGGGTGAGGTAATTTCCATTTTTAAATATTTCTGCTTTGAGGCACCTCCTGAGACAGGTTTTTGACAGGCTCCTTCTTATGATTGAAGAGCTGAGAAGATCACAATCATATTTCACCCTGATAACACTCATGTTTATTACAAACCTTGGCTTATCCAGGTGATAGATGAGTCCACTCATGGTTTTTCTTTGGAATAAATGCAGGAATTGTTTTGGTAATTACCTGCTATAAGAGGAGACCCCCTTGAGTTACTGTTTAAATTATCTGAGGGACTTGGCATCATTCTCTCTTTAATTAAACTCTTGACACATCCAATATTTCACTTCTCCATTACCCTTGGACCTTTCTAGGGCTTGCTGGTCTGGAATCCCTGACTCCAACAGGTCTTGGCTCCCTGCTGTGGAGGAATCCTGAGTGGAGCATCCCCTGAGTGGAGCATCCCCCCTGCCAGGGGGTGCTGGGTGTGGCACAGCCTTTGACACTTCACTGGCTTTGCTTCCAGTAAATAAATGGGAATTACAAAGGGCCTCTTCCCCAGGGAGGCTCCATGTGGTGCTGCTTCACCCTCAGCATCCACCCCACGTTCCAGTCACCAGGGGAAGGTCTCCCCTCATTTCAGAGGGGCTTTCCAGAGGGAATAAACCCCCAGTGGTTCAGGTCCCTGGGCTTTCCTTCACCCCATTTTCTCCAACCTCAACCTTCTGTTTTCAAGAGGAAGCAAACCTGCTCTCATGGATGTTTTCTGACTCCTCCTCTTAAAAAGCTTCTTGCAATTTCCAGAAATTTAGGAAGGAGCTTAATTAAAATAAGAAGAGAAATGGCCTCAGGTATTGTTGTCACTCCCCAGCAGGATTTAGAGGTCAGTCCCACTAAAATCTAACACAAGCAGTGGGAAACCAGCCATATCCATTTCATAGATCCCTGGGATGGTTTGGCTGGGAAGGGACCTCAAAGCCCACCCAGTGCCACCCCTGCCATGGGCAGGGACACTTCCATAGCCCAGGTGGCTCCAAGTCCTGTCCAACCTGGCCTTGGACACTCCCAGGGATGGGGAATTTAAAAGCAAACCCTCACAAGGTCTCAATAAAATGAATCTACACAACTTTAAAACATCAGAGTGTCTTTTTCAGCCTAATTGTAGCAGCACCAGTAAAACATCTCACCAAAAGATCCTCCCTCAGTTCTAATAAGGAGCAGGGTCAAACAAAGTCCACAAAATACATTTTCCTTGGACTGGGGGAATCCACCTTTTCAACACCATTGTCTGCAAAGCAGTGGAATGGATTGAACCAGCAGGATCACCCCTGACAATCCCATCAGCATTTCAGGGGGTGTCATTAGTGTCAAAGCCAGAGAGCCAAGGCTGGACCTGAAATGTCACCTGGCCTCCCTGATAAACCCAGCTCAGTAATTACTTTGGAGAGCAATTAGAATCCTCATTTTTCTAGGAAAAAAATAGATAGAGGCTGTTTTTCTTTAACCCAAACACCCTGGCCCTGGAATTCTGCCAAGGCAGAGGGATCCGTGCCTGGCAGTGACAGCAGAGACAGGTTTGGGCTGAGCCTTCAGAATCTGGAGATGTTACCAATTAGCATTCCAAATTATGTTAATGAAGCAATTAATAGAATTTCTCGAAGGAAATGCAATAATCAACTAAATTCCAATCAAAGAGAGATTGCTCTGCTGTATAACAGTAACAGTTTAGATTTGGATTTAATATCTTTGTGCTATTGATGAGGAGGCTGGAGCATCTCCTGAATGGAGCCAGGCTGGGAGAGCTGGGAATGTTCCCCTGGAGAAGAGAAGGGTCCAGAGACACCTGAGAGCCCCTGGCAGGGCCTGAAGGGCTCCAGGAGAGCTGGAGAGGGACTGAGGACAAGGGATGGAGGGACAGGACACAGGGAATGGCTTCCCACTGCCAGAGGGCAGGGCTGGGGGGGATATTGGGAAGGAATTGGTGGCTGGGAGGGTGGGCAGGCCCTGGCACAGGTTGGGCAGAGAAGCTGTGGCTGCCCCTGGATCCCTGGGAGTGTCCAAGGCCAGGTTGGAGCACCCTGGGCTGGTGGGAGGTGTCCCTGTCCATGGCAGGGATGGCACTGGATGGGCTTTGAGGTCTTTCCCAATATCTTTGCACTATTGATGAGGGGACTGGAACATCTCCTGAATGGAGCCAGGCTGGGAGAGCTGGGGATGTTCCCCTGGAGAAGAGAAGGCTCCAGGGACACCTGAGAGTCTCTGCCAGGGCCCAAAGGGGCTCCAGGAGAGCTGGAGAGGGACTGGGGACAAGGGATGGAGGGACAGGACACAGGGAATGGCTTCCCACTGCCAGAGGGCAGGGCTGGGAAAGGGGATATTGGGAAGGAATTGGTGGCTGGGAGGGTGGGCAGGGCCTGGCACAGGTTGGGCAGAGCAGCTGTGGCTGCCCCTGGATCCCTGGGAGTGTCCAAGGCCAGGCTGGATGGGGCTTGGAGCCACCTGGGCTGGTGGGAGGGGATGGAACAAGACAATCCTTAAGGTCCCTCCCAACCCAAACCCTTCTATGATCTCCCTAAATACAATACTTGATTATTTGTCTGTTCCTTCCTGGGCAGTAATTCCAATGATTCCTGACCATAAACACATCACTCTGCACCAGCCCAGTGGTGGAGTGGCTTCTCTTCTGGCACAGAAGTGACATAATTATCTCAGCAGGGAACATGATGGTCACCAAGTCAGCTCAGCACCAGCTGCTTGGTGATTGTTGGTGCTAAAAAAAGCTCCATGGCAAGGACACAAAAAAAATTAAAAAAAAAAGAGAAAACAAAATAAATCTGAGAGATTTCTGAGGAATGCAAAAGAATATATCTTTACAATATTATCTTACAGTCTTTAAAGGCACTCAGATGGATGTCTGATCGTGGCCACTGCTGGAAGGAGGCCTGATGTGTGGGTGAGATCATCCTTCCCCTGTCAGAGGGTCCCTCAGGATGGCCCCAGCTCCCAATGATTTACAATTCCAGCCTCCTGCTCTGCTCAACACTCACCCTGATTATCCTCCCGTCGATATCCACAAGTATTGAAGAGCTCTGACAACAAAGTGAGGCAATTTGCTTTGCTAAGCTGCTCTCAGGATCCACAACCTCACACTCTGTCCCAGGAACATCCCCTCGGCTGCTGCTCAGATGTGGTTGGAGAGCTGGTTGCATCTCACCCACCCAGACATTCCATGTTGTAGGAACACCACCCTTCATGTGCTCCCTGCCTTATTTACTGTCTCAGCACAAGCTGGTGAGACAATTCTTTATTTTCCTGTGCTCTTCCTGGTCACCCCTGACTGAGTTAATACTCTTTGGACAAGGGATGGAGGGACAGGACACAGGGAATGGCTTCCCACTGCCAGAGGGCAGGGCTGGGGGGGATATTGGGAAGGAATTGGTGGCTGGGAGGGTGGGCAGGCCCTGGCACAGGTTGGGCAGAGCAGCTGTGGCTGCCCCTGGATCCCTGGGAGTGTCCAAGGCCAGGGTGGAGAAGCCTGGGTTGGTGGGAGGTGTCCCTGCCCATGGCAGGGGTGGCACTGGGTGGGCTTTAAGGTCCCTTCAACCCAGGTTCTGTGATTCCATGATGTTGTGCAGTCCATGGCAGTGCATTCCCTGCTGCCCACCCTGCCCTGCCCCTGCTCCTCTCCCATCAGGAAACATTCGCTGCCTCCCTGCAGCAAAACACAGAAAATCAGATTAAACTCCCCCAGAAACTGCAATTCAATTATTTTCATTTCAGTTTTGATACTTCAATAAATCTGGGTGAATTCCTGCACATCAGCTGCACAATGAGGAGCTGCACTTCATGGCTCATGGGACAGTGCCACTGAGCTGCAGGTGTGCCCCTGGTGCCAGTCCTGCCCTCAGCACACCCTGCCCTGCTTTGAGCTGCAGGTGTGCCCCTGGTGCCAGTCCTGCCCTCAGCACATCCTGCCCTGCTTTGAGCTGCAGGTGTGCCCCTGGTGCCAGTCCCTGCCCTCAGCACACCCTGCCCTGCTTTGAGCTGCAGGTGTGCCCCTGGTGCCAGTCCCTGCCCTCAGCACACCCTGCCCTGCTTTGAGCTGCAGGTGTGGCCCTGGTGCCAGTCCCTGCCCTCAGCACACCCTGCCCTGCTTTGAGCTGCAGGTGTGCCCCTGGTGCCAGTCCCTGCCCTCAGCACACCCTGCCCTGCTCTGGAACACGAGGGGTTGACTCTGGCTCTGGTGGGATGGAGGGATGTGGGACCAAAGTGACACCTTTGGGACACTCCCACACTCCCAGTTTAACCAGATATTGCTGTGCCAACCTCTTGGCACCAGTGAAGCCCAGCAGCTGATTTGCCCAGTGCCTTCCCCAGTGTTCCCATTTCCACATGGACAAGGAAGGAGCAGCTTGAAAAGCTTCAGTGCTGGCTCTCAGTTTTATATTTGGCTTCACAACAACTGGAACTGAAGGTTTTCTCCCCCCTTTTTCCAGAAGCATTGCTCTTGTCCTGGCACTCACTGCTCTCCAGGGAGCACCTCGTGCCAGAGTGTTTGTTTTGGCTGCAGCCTCTGCCTGGCAGCCCCTGAGCACTGGTATTGGGAGCTGCCCCTGGGGACTGGGAGCTGCCCATGGGCACTGGTGCTGGGAGCTGCCCCTGGGCACTGGGAGCTGCCCCTGGGCACTGGTATTGGGAGCTGCCCCTGGGGACTGGGAGCTGCCCATGGGCACTGGTGCTGGGAGCTGCCCCTGGGCACTGGTATTGGGAGGTGCCCATGGGCACTGGGAGCTGCCCATGGGCACTGGCATTGGGAGCTGCCCATGGGCACTGGTATTGGGACCTGCCCATGGGCACTGGTGTCGGAGTTGCCCCTGGACACTGGGAGCTGCCCATGGGCATTGGCACTGGGAGCTGCCCCCAGGCACTGGGAGCTGCCCACGGGCACTGGTGCTGGGAGCTGCCCATGAGCACTGGCACTGGGAGCTGCCCACTGACACTGGGAGCTGCCCATGGGCACTGGGAGCTGGCCAGTGGCACTGGTGCTGGAGCTGTCCCCGGGCACTGGGAGCTGCCCACTGGCCCTGGCACTGGGAGCTGCCCATGGGCACTGGTATTGGGACCTGCCCATGGGCACTGGTGCTGGAGCTGCCCCCGGGCACTGGGAGCTGCCCATGGGCACTGGCCCTGGGAGCTGCCCACGGGCACTGGGAGCTGCCCACTGGCCCTGGCACTGGGAGCTGCCCATGGGCACTAGTACTGGAGCTGCCCATGGGCACTGGTATTGGGACCTGCCCATGGGCACTGGTGCTGGAGCTGCCCCTGCTCTGCCAGCCCACCCCACCTGAACGAGCCTCCCCCCAGGGTTATTTCTGACAGAGCTGAGGCATCTCCACACAAGGCACTGCTTTGACTGTTATTTCCCCTAATTACAGTTATTTTATCTTGACATGGCCCAGCGTTTGAGGCAGAAGGAGCACAGTCACAGCACGGGATGTTCCAGGGCTGATTGCCCTCTGCCTGCTCCTGAACTTGGGAATCTGCTGCCACCCTCCTGCTCTTCCCTGGCCCGAGGTTTTTGCCATATTTGCTCAGAGAAAACCATATTTCCCCCCGGCTGGGAGCGTGTGGGAGCCATCAATTGTGCTTTCCCTTCAAAGTCCTGTTACAGGCTGCAATTTTCACTCACAAAAGCCAAGCTGTTGGTGTTGGTTTCGTGTGACTGAGACTTAACAGGGTCAGACAAGAAGGGAGGTATCTGATTATTTACAGAGTGAAGGCAGGTCAGTGAGACCTTCAATGGCATTGTGCAAGTGAGGCACTGGACAGTTCAGGGGCTGGGGCAGAAAATCTGGAATTTTTCTGAGCAATAAACACTGTGCTTGGTGAAAGGCCCTTGCACGGGGTGGCTGAGGAGCCCAGTGCAGAACAACCTTGGCAGTCCCCACCTCTGGAAATCCTCTGTCACAAAGAACAGGACACTTGTCTGAAGGGGAGGGGGAAAATAAAAGCTGTTCTTGTTCTTGCCTATTGTCCCCCCCCACGATGAAGGAGCATCTGACCATAAGTCATCAAGCAGCTATTTATAGGCTGTAATTAAACATCTCTGCAAGTGTGAAGGCACAAAAGCAGCACCATCTGCCACACATTCGTGGCACCATAAATACACACAAATAGAGCTGAAGTGCTGCCACCCCTTTTGTCCTTCCCACAGAACTTCTCACTGAAATGGACTTTGTGGAGCAGCTGAAGCAGCTCCTGACCCAGAGAAGCTGTGGCTGTCCCATCCCTGGGAGTGTCCCAGGCCAGCTTGGACAGGGTTTGGAGCAACCTGGGACAGTGGGAGGTGTCCCTGCCCATGGCAGGGGTGGCACTGGAGCTTTGAGGTCCCTTCCAACCCAAACCATTCTGGGATTCTGTGAAATCTCTGCTCTAGTTACTAACTAAAAGAAGTCTATGTTTAGCACATTTGAAACGTTATTTTAGTCACAGTCAGATGAAATTCATCAATATTCCTCACTATAGAAAAACTATATTTGGCCAACTTACAGCACTGCAAAATAGACTTGAATTCCAGCATTTTGGGTGTTGGGAAAAGTGCTGGGCTGAGCTGCTGGCTCTGCTTCTCTGGGCACAGGGAGGGCTGGGAGTCCTTGTGCCAGGCAGGAGAGGACTCTGAGCAGCCCAACCCATCAGCTCATCCCTGCTCCACATCCCAAGGCACTGCTAAAGTCTTGGTGTCTTTAGGAAGCCAATCCTGCCATTTTTCCATCATGAATTGCTCTGAATGGCACTGAGATCAGCTCAGTTGGTTAAAACTTGGTTGTAATAATGCCAAGGTCATGGGTTCAATCCCCTGTGTGGGCCATTGACTGAAGAGTTGGACTCGATGGTCCCTGTGGGTCCTTCCAACTCAGAATAGTCTGAGATGGAGATGTGCCCTTGAGTAAGGAGGTCTGGGTGGAGTTACACCTGAACTGGGCAACTGCTTCTCTTACCAGAAATCAACAATTAAAAGCAGATTCCAACAAAAGGAACAGCCTTGAGAAACCCTCAGAGACAAGAACACCCATGGAAGGGAAAGCCTCGTGTTTCTGGGGTGAAGGGGCTGTGCCCACACTGGGCAGGGCAGGGGAGCTCTGCCACCCCTCCCAACACTGGGGGTGCCCTGGGAAAGGGGCCTGGGGGCTGGAGCAGCTCCTCTGCCAGGCTGAGAGCCTTCCATGGGGGCTGGGCTTGGGGACTGAGGTGGCAAAGTTGTTATTCACTGTAAAATTGCTTTGTAAAGTCACTCCAAGGTCCCAGAGGAGTAGGGAGAGTGAAGTTCTGGTTGAGGTTCCCCACATTCCCACACTGGGACATGGACTCAGCCCTGCACAGAAGAAATGGCCTCAAAGACATAAAACCTCCTTTCTCAGCCCTTCTGGCAGCCCCTGCCAGACCTCTGGGGAGGATCCTGACCCTCAGCACCGCTGCTGTGCCCACCTTGGGGGCACCTGCCACCCATCCTCTGCCACCCATCCTCTGCCACCCCAGCTCCGGGTGGCACACGGAGCAGGAAACTGCCTGTACTCGGATATCAGGGACAGAAATAACGCATCATAAGCATGTGATGCCCCACAAATAATTCTGAGAATTGCTCTTGAGCAGTTGAGATAAGGCTTAATTAAAGGAGAGCTGCCAGAAAATGCACAAGATGCAGGAGGGCAACAGCAGCTTCTGCAGAGCCTGGTCCAGTTCCAGCCAAATTAGAAATCCACCTTTAACGTGGGAAAAGTCAAATATTCCAGAGCCAAACTGTATCCTTAGACACAAAGCACTTCCAGTGGGAAATTTGTTCAGGATGATGTTTCTTGGCCACCCTTTGGCCTCTCAACGTGGTGCTCTGGGAATGGTGTGACCAACTGAGCCTGTTTTGGCTGACTCCAGGCTGAGGAGAAGAACTGCTTCCAAATTCCAAATGAAACTTTAAATGACAAGGTAACCCCAAAATGCAGGTGTCACCCAGGGTTTGGTAAGGGTTTGAATGTGGTTTCTGCTCCTTAGGCAGGTTTTGGCAGGAACAGAGGTCCTTGGTTTGCCAAAATCTAGTTGGACTCAACAACAACTGAAGGACAAATTTGGTCTTCAGAGACAAAAACTGTTCTTGCTTTTTATAAAACATCACAGAATCCCAGAATGTGCCAAGGGACCTCAAAGCCCATCCAGTGCCACCCCTGCCATGAGCAGGGACACCTCCCACCAGCCCAGGGTGCTCCAGCCTGGCCTTGGACACTCCCAGGGATCCAGGGGCAGCCACAGCTGCTCTGCCCAACCTGTGCCAGGGCCTGCCCACCCTCCCAGCCACCAATTCCTTCCCAATATCCCCTTTCCCAGCCCTGCCCTCTGGCAGTGGGAAGCCATTCCCTGTGTCCTGTCCCTCCATCCCTTGTCCCCAGTCCCTCTCCAGCTCTCCTGGAGCCCCTTCAGGCCCTGGAAAGGACTCTCAGGTCTCCCCAGAGGGACCCTGTAATTCCAATATCACAGTTTTCTGGTATGTGGAAAGCCCCTGGACTAGAGGGGAGAAGGTGCCACTTTTAAGTTGTTCCACCTGAACCAATTTAATTTTCAGCTGTGACCACTATAAATACTTATTGTGCCAAGGAATTCATGCCCAGGAGCAGGTTTCCAATGCATGGAGGTGGCACAGTGAGCCCCACCTGAGCCACCCTTGGGACGAGCCCAGTCCTCCAGCACCACAACCTGCCCACTCCAGACCCTCTGCAAGGGGTGCCCACCAGGGACAGGCCATTTCTTCTCCCTGTCCCCTTTTACCCAAACCCCAAAGGCCACGAGAGGTCCCTCAGCACTGGCCAAGTGCTGACAGGACAATGTTCTCCACGTGAAGGGCCTGGCCAGCCACACCAGCTGATACC
This sequence comes from Pithys albifrons albifrons, assembly GCF_047495875.1. Taxonomy (NCBI): domain Eukaryota; kingdom Metazoa; phylum Chordata; class Aves; order Passeriformes; family Thamnophilidae; genus Pithys; species Pithys albifrons. The sequence continues at coordinate 1,288,470 of NC_092465.1, read as the reverse complement.
TCAGGCACAGAGATAATGGGAGAGCCTCGAACTGCAGAGGATGCCAAGCCCTGGGAGTACCAGGACAACTTTAGCAAGGCATTTCTTAATCTATCCTGGTTTATTCTGGACCTTCAGTCACATTTCTATTTCTGTATATCTATCTCAGTAAATCTGTGTCTGAATGTGCTGCCCTGGAGCCCCAGGCTGGTTGGAGGGTCCTGTGCCAGGCTCAGCTGCCACTGCAGCCTGGCACAGGTGACTTGGCATTTGCTGGTTCTCTCTTGTGTTCCCAGTCCCTTTCCACATCCAGCAAGGTCCATGGGAGGCTGCAGCAGTGCCAGCCTTGTGGGCAGCCCAAAGTGCCCCTGCAAGGCCCCTGTGCTGGAGCCCAGCCAGGGCACAGCTCCGACTCCACATCCCCCCGTTGTTCCTTTGCAATCCTAATTTGTGGCCTCTGCACAGTTTTCTTTCCAACCATTTTCTAAAGCCTTTCCTAAACACCTTCCTTAAGTTCTATAATTTTAGAGGTGCTGAAGTTTGTTCTGTGATTTCAGAGGCTGCAGGAATTGCCAATATTCAGAATAAACCTGTTAATCACCACCTTGTGCTGCAGCTTAATCCTGTCCTGGGTTACTCACCACGGTCCCCCCGGGGCTCTTCTTTGACAGCCACAGCCCTTAATCTCTCCCTCAACCAACCAGGCACTGACTGCATTGTTATGCTAATTATTTAAATACCGGATGGAGAAACCAGGCAAACAATTCGATTTTTAGTTCCAGGCAATCGAAGAGGCTTTTAAGGACCAACAGAACAAGTACAATCACCGACACCAAACTGTGTAGAAATGATCGTAGAACAGACTGGTCTGAGGTAGAAGGGACCTCAAAGCCCATCCAGTGCCACCCCTTGCCACGGGCAGGGACACCTCCAAGCCCTGTCCAACCTGACCTTGGACACTCCCAGGGGTGGGGCAGCCACAGCTTCTCTGTCCAACCTGTGCCAGGGCCTGCCCACCCTTCCAGACAAGAATTTCTCCCAAATCGCCAATCTAACCCTGCCCTCTGGCAGTTTAAAACTGTTAATCCTCGTCCTATTTCCACAAGAAATACTAATAATGAAAAAAAAATTCCTTCCCCAGTTGAGGGTTCATTGGTGGGATTAGAGCGCCCCTTAGTGGGACACGCTGGAATCGCAGCCCAGGCAGCAGGTGAGGGACAGAGGGACAGACAGAGGGACAGACAGAGGGACAGACAGAGGGACAGACAGAGGGACAGAGGGACAGACGGAGGGACAGACAGAGGGACAGACAGAGGGACAGTGGGACAGACAGAGGGACAGACAGAGGGACAGACAGAGGGACAGACAGAGGGACAGACACAGGGACAGAGGGACAGACAGAGGGACAGACAGAGGGACAGAGGGACAGACAGAGGGACAGACAGAGGGACAGACAGAGGGAGAGAGGGACAGAGAGAGGGACAGACAGAGGGACAGACAGAGGGACAGACAGAGGGACAGACTCCCCTGCAGGGTCTCCTGACCCCCAGGCAGATCGTGGCGGTGGCAGCAGCCCCTGCCTGCCCTCAGCCACTGCCAAGGGGGCCCAGGGACACCTTCCACTGTCCCAGGTTGCCCCAAGCCGTGCCCAAGCTGGCCTGGAACACTTCCAGGGATGGGGCTTCTTCCCTCTAACATTTCCCGAGAGCTGACCACATGTCCAGCTCCGGGTGGGAATTTCCTGTGCAACTTATCCCAAGCAAACCTGAACATTTCTGCTGTGAGACAAAAGATTCAGGGGAGGGAAATTATGTCTAAAAGTGGATATTGCAAACAAATATTGAAAAAAAACCAAAAACCTGAAAGGCAGCAGGAATTCCAGGAGCTGCTCCCTCCTGGAATCCTGGAATGTTCTGGGGGTTGCTGACAGCATGGCCAAAGCTGACTCCAGAGGGTTTAGCCCAGGGAAGGTGATTCCCAGCAGGCTCAGGGTGGGGAGAATACTGGCCATGCCTTTGGTGGGCTCAGCCCCAGGGCCATTTCCCTTTATCTGCACTCAACACCAGACCCCATTGATTGGGAACCCTGTGGGGTCCCTCCCAGGCAGCCTCCCATGGCTTTGGAGTCACCTCCTGCCACCTGGGACATCCCAGCCCTGGTTCTGAAGTCTCCTCCCCTGCTCATCCCCTGTGCCCTCCCACATTCTGCACCCAGAGAGGCTCCCTCCAATGGGTGGTTTCAAAGCTGCTTTGTTTTAGTCCCTCTAATGGGTGGTTTCACAGGTGCTCTCCCAGGCTCTGCACCCCCTGCCCTCCTCCAGGGCACAGCAGCCCCTGCCCAGGGCTCTGTCTGGGCCACAGCTCTGCCTGTTTGGAAATATTATTGAAAACTGTTAGTGTTCTGTTTGCCTTCCTGGCCACCATCCCAGCCCAGGAAAGGCTGATGTTCCCACCAGCAATCACAGCTGGAGAGTTCTGAGCCCACAATGACCTCCCAATATCCCCTCTAGCCTAACTCTGACCACTTTATCCCAGAGCCAGGCAGTGAAAGGCTGCTCTGAGCATTGCTGGGGCTCTGGGGCACCTGGGAGCCCCTTCCAGAGCCCAAAGGGGCTCCAGGAGAGCTGGAGAGGGACTGGGGACAAGGCATGGAGGGACAGGACACAGGGAATGGCTTCCCACTGCCAGAGGGCAGGGCTGGGAAAGGGGATATTGGGAAGGAATTGGTGGCTGGGAGGGTGGGCAGGCCCTGGCACAGGTTGGGCAGAGAAGCTGTGGCTGCCCCTGGATCCCTGGGAGTGTCCAAGGCCAGGTTGGAGCCACCTGGGCTGGTGGGAGGTCTCCCTGCCTGTGGCAGGAGGTGGCACTGGATGGGCTTTAAGGTCCCTTCCACCCCAATTCTGGAATTCCATGATTTTCTCGTGTCATGGATTTTTTTTCCTATAAGGAAAGCCCCAACATTCCATGGAGGAAGAAGCCATAAGGGGCTGGTTTCAGCCATCCAGCCCCATCTCTAAAAGCACTTTACTGTTATTATATCCCCAAGAGTCTTTCCCCCAAGACTCTTCAAAAACTCTCCATGGAGTTGCCAAATGATACTAAAAAGTTTTCCAGACAATGACTGTGAAGATTATCAAATTACAGCAGGATAAAATATTTTCTCCTGCTAACAAATATTTAAATTTGTTTTAAATACACTATTTCCATGAACATGCCATTTGAGTTAATTACTTTACTGTAAATGTACCTCTTAAATAATTGCTAAACCTCAAGAAATGCTTTCAATAATTGACTGAGTTTTCATAGGGAAAAATGGTGTTATTAAATCCAAATTAAATGCACATTTGAGACACTTAAGTGGAGTGCTGCCATAGCAAACCTTCTCATGCTGGATGAGAAATAACTTTGGGAATTAATGGCAGGAAACCATCACTCTGCAGTCACCCACGAGCATCTCAGCCCTGCTTTTTCCTGACACTCATGAATTTCAGAACATTTTAAGGGATGTGCCAGAAGTTTGTGAGCAGTTTTGAGTGGGAGCTGCTCAGCACCCACTGCTCCCATCACGGGGGCTTTGAACCCACCCCCCAGGGGAGATGGGGAGGATTTGGGCTGGATTTTGGTTTAAGGGGTCGGTTCCATCAAGAATTGGGTGCAAATGGGAGCAAGCCCAGCCAAGGGGAGGCTGTTCCAGTTCTGCCTGGGCTGGGCAGCCCCAGCCCTGCCCCTTCATTGCCTGGGCGGGCTCCAGGGCAGAGGAACCAGCAGCCCACCAGACCCTCTGAGCAAGCCCTGTGTCCCCTCCCAGCCCAATCCTCAAGTTTCTGAGAGAATTCACTGGCTTGGAAACCCTTTAAACTGGGACCCAGCTCACCTGAAGCAGAACACCAATTTTCTCCCTCCAGGTCTCCTCTGCCCCCCCAGTTCTCCTGCCTGTCCATGCAATATTCTCATGGAACTCTCCCCTCTGCAGCTCCATTCCCTTCCTGCCCTTGGCCTTTCCCTGCCTGGTGTTTCCTTCCAAGGGCCCTTCCAGGAGGAGCCAGGGCTGAGCACAGGAGACCAAACCCCATCCCAGCATCCTCCTCATCAGCCCTAATCGAAGTCTGGGTGTTATCAGAGACAGAATATGAAATGCCATGAAGAAACGTGGCCAGCAGCACTAGAGGGAGGTGTTTCCCCACATTCCTGGGATCCAGAGCAGCCAGAAAAGAGCAAAACGGAGCAGCAAAGGGTCCCCGTGACATCAAACTATGTTAATCAACTGCAATTAATGAGTGAGCTGCAACTCGTCGTAATCAGCTCCCATCAGCTGCCCGTGGTAGAAGTGTTACCAAGCACCAGGTAATGAACTGATATTTAACCTAAATTACATTATTTAACATATAGAAAGTTGCAGAGCTTCCCAGAGCAGGTTGTTTACGTGCTTATTCCAATGGGTAAAAAGTTCAGAGCCAGATCCACCACCTGAGTGGATTAAACTGCCCTCCTGCTTCCTCCCAGCAGCAGCACCAATAAATCGAGTTTTGCATAAGATGTATCTGAATTTACAATGATTTAATTACACCTCTGTGAAAAAGCAATGGGTGGTAACGACTCGTGCAGCCCCTGCCAACACTTGGCACTTCTGATGTGGAGGGAAAAGGCTTTTAGTGCCTCTCACACCTTGGAAGAAACTTTCTAAAAATCTCTAACTTTGAGTGGGGGAAAATGTCCAGCAGTTGGTTCTTGCCAAAGTCTGTGGCTCAGCACAGATTCCTCACAACTCCAGAAAACAAGAATAAAGCTGAAAAGGATAAAGAAAAAGGAGATCGGGATTAATTACAGCCATTTTTCTTCAGCCAGAGGCGGGTGCTGAGCTCTGAGGGGCGGGCAGGCTGGAGGCGGGATGAGCTGGGATCCCTGTGTCCTGTATCCCTGTGCGTCCCTGTGTCCCTGTAACCCGTATCCCTGTATCCCGTGTGTCCCCTGTATCCCGGTATCCTGCATCCCGTGTGTTCCCTGCATCCTGTGTGTCCCTGTGTCCCGTATCCCTGTGCCCCATGTGTCCCTGTATCCCGTGTGTCCCTGTATCCCTGTGTCCCGTGTGTCCCTGTGTCCCGTATCCCTGTGTCCCGTGTGTCCCTGTGTCCCGTATCCCTGTGTCCCGTGTGTCCCTGTATCCCTGTGTCCCGTGTGTCCCTGTGTCCCGTATCCCTGTGTCCCGTGTGTCCCTGTGTCCCGTGTGTCCCTGTATCCCGTGTGTCCTGTGTGTCCCCTGTATCCCGTGTGTCCCTGTATCCCGTGTGTCCCTGTATCCTGTGTGTCCCCTGTATCCCGTGTGTCCCTGTATCCTGTGTGTCCCTGTATCCTGTGTGTCCCTGTATCCCGTGTGTCCCCTGTATCCTGTGTGTCCCTGTATCCCTGTATCCCGTGTGTCCCTGTATCCCTTGTGTCCCTGTATCCTGTATCCCGTGTGTCCCTTTATCCCGTGTGTCCCGTGTGTCCCTGTATCCCGTGTGTCCCTTTATCCCGTGTGTCCCGTGTGTCCCTGTATCCCGTGTGTCCCTTTATCCCGTGTGTCCCGTGTGTCCCTGTGTCCCGTGTGTCCCTGTATCCCGTGTGTCCCTTTATCCCGTGTGTCCCGTGTGTCCCTGTATCCCGTGTGTCCCTGTATCCCGTGTGTCCTGTGTGTCCCCTGTATCCCGTGTGTCCCTGTATCCTGTATGTCCCCTGTATCCCGTGTGTCCCTGTATCCTGTGTGTCCCCTGTATCCCGTGTGTCCCTGTATCCTGTGTGTCCCCTGTATCCCTTGTGTCCCTGTATCCTGTGTGTCCCTCTATCCCTGTATCCCGTATCCCTGTGTCCCTGTGCGTCCCTGTGTCCCGTGTGTCCCTGTAACCCGTATCCCTGTATCCCGTGTGTCCCCTGTATCCCGGTATCCTGCATCCCGTGTGTCCCTGTATCCTGTGTGTCCCTGTATCCCTGTGTCCTGTGTGTCCCCTGTATCCCGTGTGTCCCGTATCCCGTTTCCCGTGTGTCCCTGTATCTCTGTATCCCGTGTGTCTCGTGCATCCCCTGTATCCCTGTATCCCGGTATCCCTGTATCCCGCATCCCTGTATCCCGTGTACCCCGTGTGTCCTGTATCCTGTAGCCCTGTATCCCGTGTATCCCGGTATCCCGTGGCTAGATGGAGCTGCAGCTCCAGGAATGCCGCGCTGGGCACTGCCGGGCACAGCGCCCTCCCTCCCTCCTGCCCACACGTCCTTCAGGACTGTTTTGATGAAAATAAATGGAGGCCATGAAGAAATATCATTACAGGGCGAAAACAGGGGATGCTCCAAAAGTTAAACAACACTTTTCTTGGCTGTCCGTGCTCTGCCTGACAGGAGACAGCCCGTCCCGGGTAACAGATCCCACCTGGCTCACACCCAGGGCCTCAGAGCTGCAGAGGGAAGGGAGGGCACAGAGGGGAGGGGAGGCTCTGAAACTGCGACCTGCTGGAGACACTGCTGGTCAGGAACACATGAACGTGGCCACTGAAGTACCCTGAAAAGTGGTTAAACAAAGCAGGAAAATGTGGTGGGAAAGCAGCAGCCAGAACCCCAGGAACACCAGGGAGATCTGCCCTGGAATTCCCTGGAGCTGCTGCCTGTGGCAGTGCCACCTTTGTAACCCGTGACCCCAGACGGGATCGATGGGCTGACACCCAACACAGAGGGAGGGGCACAAAAGGCTCCAGAAACGTTCAGGTGTCAGTAAAGTGACACCCACACGTGGCTGTGACAGGGTGAGGACTGACAATGGAGAAACAAGTGGCACTCATTGATCATAAAGATTAACTTATTAATAAAATGGATCAAGCGTGTCAAACACTGTCACCTCTTTCCACGGCTGCTTTTCTGACAAGTTGCTGGCAGGTGTTCAGCCCAACTCAGCCACAGTTTTGATCAGGAATGGTGAGGATTTGGGGTTTTGAACTTGCAGAGGGCAGGTTTAGGTGGGATATTGGGAAGGAATTGCTGGGAGGGTGGGCAGGCCCTGGCACAGGTTGGGCAGAGCAGCTGTGGCTGCCCCTGGATCCCTGGGAGTGTCCAAGGCCAGGCTGGACGGGGCTTGGAGCATCCTGGGCTGGTGGGAGTTGTCAGGGTTGGAACTGGATGAGCTTTAAGGTCCCTTCCAACCTAAACCATTCTGGGATTCTCTGATTCTTCATCTGTCCAAGTTCATCTACTCCAGTGTCAAAATTAATCACAGTGATTTTTCATGAAACTGAATAAATATTTTCTAGGAACTCTCACCCTGGATCCACCCTGCTCCAGTTGGCTTGAAGGATGACAACTGGTTTGTGGATGTCAACAAACACCACTCAGGGGGTTCAGGAGGGCTGGACCCAAACCTGCCTGTGACCCACAGGCTGCTGAGTTGCACTGGCCTGAGGGAAGACCCTTAATCACCCTTGTCCAGGTTATTAACAGCAGGAATAAATAAATTCACAGGGAATTAAAGGTTCTGGTTTGCAAAACAGCTGGAGAACTGAACCCAGTTCAAGCCTGCAGGAAAGATTGATGTCCCCATCAACAATTACAGCTGGAGCTGCAGAGTTCTGGGCTCAGCAATGGGACAGAGCAGCTTTTCACTTTTTCTTCCCTAATAAAGTTGTTAGAGCTCCATTAATTAATCCAAGAGAATTTCTAGGCATCATTTTATCCATTGCACCCCCCAGGGGCAGCAGCTCTGGAGTTCTTAATAAAATAATAATAATAATAACACATGGCAGTGTCATACAATAATAGCAACAACACAAATATACCAATCTAAACTCTGGGCTGTTCCCAGCTCCTCCAAGACAGATAAAAAGCCACCAGAGCCCCCCAAACACAGCTCTGGCTGCATCCTCACCCTGCCCCTGGGATGGGTTAACAGAGCCCAGGACTGGTTCCTGCCAGGACTGTTGTTTGAGCTGTCAGTGCCACTCTCTGAGCTGGTGCTGCTCTGTGGAAGAGCAGGGAGAGGGTCGGGATCCAGCCACATCCTGCTGGGAGGAGGATTTGCACAATATCCACTGTCAGAGCTCCTTGGCAGCTCGTGGATATACACAAGTAGCAGGAATTCAGAGGAAGCTGCAGAACTGTTGGTATTTACAGGACTCATCAGGATTTTTAATCATTATTTTTAAAATGGATTTTTTTTTCCAACAGAAAAATGCCATCTGGGTGAACCCAAAATGTATTGTGAGAACCTGCTCATTTTTGTTGCTCTTTCTGACACAAGCCAGGCAGATTTCCCAGGAAAACCCCCCAAGCTGCCCAGCTCTGCCCCCACATCTCCTGGAGCATCCATGGCTGCAGCCACACGTCCCAGGTCCTGTGGTGCAGCCCAACACACACAGTGAGAGAGACACAACAGCAATAAAAAAAGAGCAAATAACTTCCTTTTTTATTCTGTATGGAAATATGTTCGAATGTAAACCCCTTCCTGAGATGAATGATGTATTTCTGCCACAATATTTGCTTCAGATGCCACAGATTTAGGGGAAAAAAATCAAAACACAAAACAAACCCACACCACAAAAACCCCCAAGCAAAAAACAAACCCCACACAAACTAAAAACAAAATCCCCCCAAAAAAAACAAACCTAAAGGTTTTTTTTCAATTTTTCAAAACATATGAATATCATGACATTTAAAAATTAAAGTTTTATAAATGACTGAGAGGTTTGTCTTCAAGCAATGGAGTGGGGGCTCAGTTCCCCAAATCTGGCCCAGAGTAAGGAGGTGGTACTGAGGGCACCACGTTCCTGGCCATGGGCACATCTGCCTCAGGTGAGAAAGTGTCCCCTGGTGTCCCTGTGCTTTGGCAGCCTTGGCCTTCAGTTGTTACCATTAAAAAAAGGACAATGGGCAAAGTCACTCCATGTGGTGCCCATCGATGGCAGCACCTCACCCCCAGCACCAGCCACAGGCACAGGCACAACCAGAGGCTCCCAACTTTCCCCACATTGTCCAGGATTTGGGATGTAGACACTGTCTGGCTTAACAAAGATAGTTTTTAATCCTCCTGACTAGAGCCCAGGATGCAGGGGTGCCCCTGGGGCTGTCCTGGCACCCCAGAGTGCCCAGAGCCCCTGGTGCCCACCTGCACCCAGGTCCACTTTGACACCCCCCTCCTGAGGCTCCTCTGAACTGACCCCCAAGGGATGTGGAGGGGTAGATGTCAATGGTCCTCACCAGTGGACCAGGAGCTTCTCCATCTCCCAAGGGAGGTCACTCCAGGGTGGATTTCCAGGGCTCTGGAGCCTGGATGATTTATCATACAATTGTTACTACTGAGTCGGAACAAATGTGAAAAGAGAAAGAAAGGGTGAAATCACAAAATGCAACCAATTCTTTTTTTTTTTAACAATTAGAAATACAACCCGGAGCTGCACAGCACTCTGCAGCTCTAGGACTGCCAGCCCTGCTTTCCCTTACTCCTGATGGCAATTCCTTCCTTCCCAAATAAAAGTGCCAAAGCCCAGTCGTGCCCACGTGTGCCACCGCACACAGGGAGGGGCAGAGCACCCACCCAAAGGACACAAACCACTGTTTTCCCTTCTTTGCAGACTCCTGATCCCGGGAATCACCTCACACCCCCCTGACCCTCCAGGGCACCACATTTCCATAGGAACCGTCAATATCCGCTTCCCCACGGCGGGACCCTCTCCCTGAAACCAAATTCTTTGGAAACTTTTGGGGGTTGGATTTTTTCCCCAGCTCAGGGAAGCGCGGCCGGGGCCGGGCACGGACAGAGCCCGAGTTTGGGGGGCAGGGCTGGGGGTCTGGGCGCTCCTGGCAGGGCGAGGGTCCCCGGGGCCGGCAGCACTAGATGGCATTGTTAGACCGACGGCCGCCCGGCCCCAAATTAGTGGACAATTATCCCTCTTCCACTCCTCCTTTTATGCGATGAAACCGGTTCCTTATAGCCTGCAGGATAAATTCTATAGGGTGCCTGACTCAGTCAGGGCTGTTTCTTCACAGGCTCTCTCTTCCCAGCTTTCACCTCAATCTGTCATCCAGATTTGACACTGCATCGTTCCAACAGTGCTCAGAAATGACATGTATATAATGTGGAATATTGTGCACATTTACAGCCAGGATTTTTTCCCCTTAAAACATTGCTCGCTATATTCTGGCAGTCGTTGTTCTGGAAATAAAATAAAATTACTGGGGGGCGGCGGAGGGGGGTGTGTGTGGAAAAAAGAGCCCCCCCACAACAGAGGGTTCTTTTCTTTACGCGTGTTGGTGATCAGCAGAGAGAAAAACTTATTTAGGTGCTCGACGAAGTGTTCCTGATTTTTAGGGAGGTTTTAGTGCTCGGGATTGTCCTGCAGTTGGGTGCTAATTAAAGAGAGCCGAGGCAGCGCACAGCGAGCACTCCGAGCCGGCCGCCTTTATAATTCCCTTCCATTAACACTCCATATTATAAATCAAATTAACTGACATTTCTATTAAAAAAAAAAAGAAAGAAAAAAAAGGAATCCTTTTAAAAGAGTGCCGAGCCCAGTTCAGCGCGGCTGAGAACCCTTTTCCTCGAGTGGATTAAACACAGCCCAGCTTTGTTTCCCGGCGCTGCCTCTATAATCATCCTTTTCCTGCCCTATAATAATAATCAGGGAGGGAGTTCAATTATTTCATTCAAGAAAACAAAACAAAAGTCACAATTACGTCTGAATGACTTCACGGTTGAGTTCAGTGCCGGGTGAGCGCCGGGCTGATCCCTCGGCTGGGATTTCGGGATTAGCAGCAGCAGCTTTTTGGCAATTCCCGAGCCGGACACGCTGCAAACACCCAAAGATGTGCGGACACAGCCCGGGCTGTGCAGACACACGCACAGGTGGGCGAGGGACGGACACGACCTCCCCCCGAACCGCATTTCGGGGCTTTCACAGCGTTTTTAAAAGCGAGTTGTTGCTTTGCTCTCCCTTTCCGCCCAGCCCGAGTCACACGGTGCCTTTGCCCGGCTTTCCTCAGGCTGCAGATTTGCTGGGGATGCTTTTATCCCTCCCCACGTGTCCCGTGGGGTTAGGGCTGCACTTTGGGGTCTGGGCGCTGCACTTTGGGGTCCGGGCGCTGCAGTTCGGGGGTCCGGGAGCTCCAGTTCGGGGGACCGGGCGCTCCAGCTCGGGGGACCGGGCGCTCCAGCTCGGGGGACCGGGCGCTCCAGCTCGGGGGTCTGGAGCTCCAGTTCGGGGGACCGGGCGCTCCAGCTCGGGGGACCGGGCGCTCCAGTTCGGGGGTCTGGGAGCTCCAGTTCGGGGGACCGGGCGCTCCAGTTCGGGGGACCGGGCGCTCCAGTTCGGGGGTCTGGAGCTCCAGTTCGGGGGACCGGGCGCTCCAGTTCGGGCTCCGGGCGCTGCCGCCTCGGCTCTGCCGCACAAACCCTGCCCCGGGCTGGGAGCTGTCCAGCAGCAGCGTCACTGGGACAGAGACGGTGTCAAACCTTTGGAATAAACTTTTAAAGGATGAAGGATGTGTTGGGAAGCGACAGATTCCTCGTGAAGGCAAACACGGGCGATGCACTGAATGCGGCTCCTGCCGCGGGGAGGGGACTCAGCCCGGCTTCGGGTGGGATTATTGGAGCCCTGTCGGGGACTGGGGAGGAAAAACCCCTTAAAACTGGGATTTATTGTCACTATCTGAAAGGGAAAAGAGAGAAAAGGGAGACTGGCACTTTGCTAATAACTGCAGTTTCCAGAAGAAATGAAAGTCCCTGTTCCAGTGGGATTTGTGCTCGGAATGTCACTGCAGAGCTCAGCACGGTTAAGGAGCTTTCCAAGGGAAATACAGCAATAAATTCCTTGCTTTAATCTGTATGTTTAATACTCAGAGTGAGCGGCACAGACTGTGTGGCTGTGGACAGCCAGGAGCCCTCGGTGGGGTCTGTGAGCAGAGCCAGGGGCACGGTGAGTGCTGAGCCCAGGCACGGGCACTGCTGTGCTGCCTTTATCCAGGAACAGGAAAAGTGGGAACTTCACTATCATTTACTGCTCCCTAGACCTGACTTGGTCTTAATTTACATAAAATCTTATGATCCAGCAATGAACTTGTGATTTTTGCTTTCTGTTTCAAAGGGTTGTGTAGGATTTAACCCCTGGCTGTGCCATAAACCTCGGAGAGAAGTTTTTCCCTTTCTCCAACATCACTGTCATTCTTCCTGCAGGAAAAATGAACCAATGCCTTTAAAACCACCCTGACCTGCTGCTACCCCCTGCTCTTTAAAATCGCTCTTAGAAGCTTGAGGGGATCAAAAATTAAAAAAAACAAAACCCTCTTTGGCAGTGAGGGTGCCAGGCCAGGGCTTTCCTGTGGGATCCCAATCCCAGCACACAATAAAGACCCAGGAAATCCCAGTCACCTCCGAACAGCTCTGAAGGCGCCGAGCAACTCAGCTGCTCCAATAAACCCTTCCCCAAACTCCTGATTTTTAGAGGAATTACAGTGGCTGTGACTATTATTAGCCTGGGCACGTGGCTCTCCCGGCTCTCCAGAGCTTTAAAGGCTGGAAGTCGAGGGAGGGGAAGAGGGAGCGGGGGGAGCGGATCTGCGGGGCTGAGAGCCCCGGGGCTGGTGTTTGACCCAGGCTGGCCACAGGGATGCCTTACCAGCCCCCAAACCAGCGTGTTAATTCTGGAAAGGCAGGAAAAGGCAGGGAAAAGACCCTGCTCGTTATTTATTCCTGGCTTTCCATGCTCAGAGCACAGATTAATGAGCTCCGATAGCACGAGCGGCCGCAGCTCCTGCAGCCGGCAGCGCTCGCTCCATGAAATGCTGCACACCCGAGTTTTCCTGCTGCCTTCTGAGGGGCAGCCTCACTCACGGGCTCTTTATTAATTGCAGTTTAGCTCCAGATAAACTCGAGTTTTGCTGAGACACTCCCAGGATACTTATTTTTGTTTCAACACTTGCCATGGGCTGCAGGGAGAGAAGAAGCCACATATGGACTGATCGGCTGCTGAGCTGAGCAGGGAATTCTCGGCACTGGGAGAGGGAAGGGCCCCTCTGACAGATGTTTGCTTTTCATTAGAAACTTTGGTCTGCTTAAAAATAATATTGGGGGTTCACGGGGGGTGGAAGGAGGGAAGGAGGGATTGCACACAAATCCTCACTTAGGAAAATGAACCCTTTGAGTTCTGCTGGTTGAAAATTTCCCTGTGCAGCCCAGAATTGTTTTTATGTGATAACTTTGAATCACAGACCCACAGAATGAGCTGAGTTGGAGGGGACCCAGCAGGGTAACATAGTCCAGCTCCTGGCCCTGCACAGGACACTCCAATAACCCCACCACAGACTCCCCCACTCCAGTCAGCAGGAACACCCGAGCTGGGAACCTCCAAAACTAAACCCCAAGGGAGCAGGGAGTGACTGTGCAGCCAACCCCAGCTGGTTCTTCCTTATTTCAGGAGAGGGGAAGCTCCTAAGAAAACCATACAAAACCTCAGTTTGCTCATCTGGTTAATTGTCCATAGAGATGCCAGCTATGAAGTGCCACCACCTTTGTGTTCCCAGGGCTGAGTGACACATTTTGGGCAGCACCGGCCACCCCTGGCGAGGGCACGGACAGAGCCTCGGGACAGGTTCTGCCTCCAGCAAGGACCAGCAGCCTGGATATCCGTGGATATCCGTGGATATCCGTGTGCGGCCACGGGCGGCTCATCCTGCCGCCCCAGGGAGGAATTCCAGGGAAATCGGGGGCTTTGGCTGGAGCTGCAGTGACGAGACACGGAGAGTAAACACCCCTCGCCCAGCCAAGCCGCCCGAGCGCCCACCAATCACCATAGTAACTGGGACCAATTACAGTAATTAAGATTCACAGGGAGTTGTCCCTTATAATCAGGAGCCATTCTATTCTATTTATTTATTTGTTGCGAGTGTCTCCCAGCCCGGGCGTGGGGATGTTCCCCTCGGGCACCACCACCTTTCCTGTCCGAAGGGCACGGGGCAAGGCTGAGTGAGACGGAGGAGGGACCCACGCCCAGGTACCCCCCGGGGGAGGGACCCACGCCCAGGTGCCCCCCGGGGGAGGGACCCACCCCCGGGTGCCCCCCCGGGGGAGGGACCCACCCCCGGGTGCCCCCCCGGGGGAGGGACCCACGCCCAGGTGCCCCCCCCGGGGGAGGGACCCACGCCCAGGTGCCCCCCCGGGGGAGGGACCCACGCCCAGGTGCCCCCCGGGGGAGTGGAGGGACCCACGCCCAGGTGCCCCCGGCTCGGGGCTGGGGCAGGAGAGCCGTGTCCAGTCCCCCCTCGGGGGGCTATTCCCGGGCAGAACGAGCTGCTCCGAGCGGGAGATGCTGCTCCACACTCTCCCTCAGGCAAGAGCTGTCCCACCTCTAAAGGCTTAAAAATTCATTTTCTTTTTGAAACACGAACCAGCAGCAGCGGCAGAGCGTTGTAGGGGCTGTGGATGGACATGGAAGGCCATGGGAGCTTTTCCCTCCCGTTGGAAGCAAATGGGGAGGGAAATGCAGGATTTCCTTCCCAGCTGCCAACCCTCCCAGTTATCAGGCAGTGCAGTGGCAGCAGACACACAAATTTGCAAAGTAAAAAATTAAGACTGTTGTTTTTAGGTATTTTTTTCTGTAATCCTTGTTAAGGGTATCAGCACACTTGGGTTAGAGAATCTGACCCCATTTTCTTTTGCCAGAAATAGGTTAGATATGGAGATAAAGCAGAAAATACAGTTACTACCTTTGTTCCACACAGGGAATATCCTGACAAAATAAACTTTCAGAATTCTGTATATAAATAAAAAAAAAATCATGTCATGAACCAAAATGCTTTAAAAAAAAAAAGAAAATAAAGCAAGCAGGGCAGGTATCTCCTCCACACCCCCCTATTGCAGATGCAGCTCCAAGGCCCAGACACCCTTCCCCAGCTCTGCTCCAGTTGTGGAGCCAAGTGGGGTCACAGGGGCTTGTGCTGCATCACTAAGCACGAGACAGAACCACATGTAAAGTGACACAATGCAAATTCCAACAAGATGTGGTTTCCTCCTACACACTGAGACACTTCCCAGAACCTGCACGCTCTGGGTGAGGGCTGAGCACCAGCAAAGCCTCAGCAAAGCCCCCACCTGGCTCAGGTAACCCTGCAAGGAAGCTTTAATCAAAACATTAACCTCTCCCTCTCCTTGAGTTTTCCCACCCAGCCTGTCTTTTCCTTGCCCATTCCCAGGGTCCATCCTGGGTGAGGCCACGACCTGTGCAGGTGTGGAGCAGATCTGTGGGCCTAGAAAGGTGCATTGCAGGGGGAAGCCCATTTTCAAACCCTACAGGTGTGTTAATGCACAGCAGGGAGATCCCAGACAAAGATGTAACAATTAAAATGTCAGCTTATTAGGAAAACCCCCCACCAATAATCACAACTAAAAGTTTTTAATCTGATTAATATATTAATCACATCCCTGCAGGGCTCAGCAGAGCCATGGGCATCACCCTGGAATGTGCCCACCTGTGCCAGGGAACAACTCTCCACAAAATACAGCAAAACCAGCCCTAAACAAGCATGAAAAGGACCAGGAGAAGAATCACAGACTGGTCTGGGTTGGAAGGGACCTTAAAGGGCATCTCATCCCACCCCCTGCCATGGGCAGGAACACCTCCCACCAGCCCAGGTTGTTCCAAGCCCTGTCCAGCCTGGCCTTGGACAATTCCAGGGATCCAGGGGCAGCCACAGGTGCTCTGCCCAACCTGTGCCAGGGCCTGCCCACCCTCTCAGCCACCAATTCCTTCTGAAGAAGAGCCCCAGCAATTTCCCTCCCTCAGCTGTGCTGACCCACTGCCCTCCCCCAGCTGAGCTGCCTTGGCCTCCTCCAAGCTCACAAAGACAAACTGCTGCCAGGAGGGATCATGAAAACGTGTAAATATTTATGAACTCGGGAGTTTTGAACACACAACCTCTGTGGCTGTCAGTCCACAGGGTTATAGATCCCTCTGGCTCTCAGATTCCCTTCTGAGCTTGAGAACTTCCTAAGCCCCAGCCTGGGAAGTTGGGATAAGCCTCAACAAAACACAGACAACTCATTTCCAGGAAAAGGAGGAAGGGACATGGAATCACAGAATTGTTTGGGTGGGAGGGACCTTAAAGATCCTCTTGTTCTAATCCCCTGCCACAGACAGGGAATGAGGGTGATCCATTCCACATCCCCACCAAAGCCCACGTCTCTCCCAGGCAGACTCCAGGAGCTCGAGAGCACTTCAAGTTCCTTTTTCTCATCAATACCAACCCCACAGCAGCCACCCAGACAGAAGGTCAATGTCCAGCTAATGCACTTCAGTGCCAGCTGTGACCAGGGAATACTAATTTAAAGGCATTTATACAATTGCCAAGCCAATGCATAAGATTTGTTCCTGTTGAATTTCAGTTTTCACCTAAATTTCAGTTCCTATTATATTTCAGTCCCGCAAAATAAACCCCCATCTCCCATTTCATGTTTCCCAGCAAGCTTCAGGTCAAAGCCCATTCTGTCCACAGGCAAGAGGATGGTTTATTTATTTATAAGCCACTCCTGCCAACTTATTTTGAGTTTCTGAGCCTATTTTAGTTTTATTTGAGGCAATGATTTCAGAAGTGTTAAAGATAAAAGGAACAGGCACAGTTTGACTTCAGTGTCTCAGCAGAGGAACTGGAAGTGGCCTGGGAAAGCCACTGCAGGTTTAAAATCATCATTCACGTTCAACCACAATTCAAGGAAAGATGATAAAGACAAAGGTACCCCAAATGAAACTGCTGTTTATTTACCTTAATAAAAACATGGAACTTTTCTGCTACTTGGTTGCCTTGACTCTGCAATTGCAATTTGACTTTAGGCAACAGTAAACAAATATTAAAATATCATCCAACTTCTTGCAAGCTCTCCAGCCCCCCAGACAGGGCTCCAGGAAGGGACTGACCCACAGCAACATCCCTGCTCAGGGTATGGCCTCAGTGCACACTCATTGGAGCCTTTTAGGAACATCACAAACTTCATTCAAGTTAGAACTTAATAACCTGTTTCCCTTCAGAGAGGGAAAAATATCAGAGATGGCAAAAGCAGAACATTATTTACAAGAAGTGAAGTATCAGGCTTTGATTTGGCCCAGCATGGCAGCTCTTCCTCTCTAAAACCATTACATATGTTTATCTTGGGGTTTTTCCTAGGACTGGGAAATTATTAAATATCTTTGATGTCCCAGAGGAGTGCCAGGGTTCCTGTGGGTGCCCCTCTGCAGCCCCTCCATTGCTCACCAGCTGGAGCAGGGCTGTGACAAGGGAAACCACATCAGAATTAAGAACCAAGTTTCTGGCTCTCTGGAGACTTCACTGTTCACACCTCACAGTCCACTCAGACTCCCACCTGAGTGTGACAAACCACAACTACCCCTGGAACCTGCTGTAGTTCCAAAGTCAGACCAAAGCTCAGGAACAGCAGCTTTCCAGTCACCCCCAGCCTGTCTCCTGCCTTTAGACCAGCTCAGAAAGCTGTTCTTGAACAGCAGGGGCAGAACTCACACAAAACCTCCTACCTGGAGATATTAAACAGCTCAGATGGCAAAGGGCAGGTCATTCCTGGCCACCCCCAACCCCCATGGGAACAAACCCAAGGCAGTACCTTCCATCCAGCAGGACAACTCCCAGCAGAAGGAACTTTGATGGCCAGCACAGGCTCTTGGGTCTGTAACACTCACAGTGACCCGGCAGCCCCTGAGGGGGCAGAGCAGGGACCTGGTTGGTGCCCTGCACTGACCCAGCCCCTCATCAGGGTGGGCACCTGCAGCTCATTGTCTGGTGATTCCTGGGAGGAACAAACAGCAGCTTTGTTTGGAACTGCAGAGCCCTGAGTGCTTTCATTGTATTTCTCATTCCTTGTGATTCTTCAGAAATGCAGGTTTTGGTTTACAGGTCCAACCACAAACACATCCAATACAAACTCTCCTAAACCCATCCTAAAATGTTGATTAAAAAAAAAAAAAAGGTGGGGATAACAGTCCTTGAATCCTAAAATGGTTTGGGTTGGAAGGGACCTTAAACCCATCCAGTCCCACTCCCTGCCATGGACAGGGACACCTCCCACTAACCAGGTTTCTCCCAGCCTTGTCCAATGTGTCCTTGGACAGGGACACCTCCCACTAACCAGGTTTCTCCCAGCCTTGTCCAACCTTTCCTTGGACAGGGACACCTCCCACTAACCAGGTTTCTCCAAGCCTTGTCCAACGTGTCCTTGGACAGGGACACCTCCCACTAACCAGGTTTCTCCAAGCCTTGTCCAACGTGTCCTTGGACAGGGACACCTCCCACTAACCAGGTTTCTCCAAGCCTTGTCCAACCTTGGACACTTCCAGGGATGGGACAACTTGGGCAACACCATTTTTGATTGGGTTTTTTCAAGCTACAGGTGTGATGGACATTGCTGAGCTCCTGGGAACAAGAAAGTTGTCCCCAGAAGTTGCCAGTTTACCACACAGAGTCTCTTTGGTGGGAGCATCCTGGCCAGGACACTCCAGGGCCAGCCCAGGACCCTCAGCAGTGCTTTAGCTGCTGTGAAGAACTTCTCTTTTTTGCTGAGGAAGTTGCTGAATTGAATCTCTGCCTCCACTGAGCCACGTCAAAGAAGATTAACCAGCTCAGGGGTAGTTCAGACCCTTGCTAAGGATCAGCCTGACTATTCACAGCAATTTTCCCTCCCCCCAAAATAATTTGTCTGGAAAAGGTTGTAAAATCCAGCCAGCCTGAAGTTAGCAAAATAAATGCCAGGGCTGCTCATCCAGTTCAATGTGTCTGCATGTCTGAAACTCTCAGATCTGAGGATCTTGATTTGATTATCTTGATTATCAGCATCTGCTTTAGTGGCTCACACTATCAAAGAGAAGACATCAGTTTAGATTATGGCTCCTGTCTGTTACCTCCTGACAGAGCTGTCAGGCCCAGACTGTGAGGAGGAGGACTGGGAAAGCAAAATAAAACTGCTCGTGCTGGAGCATCCAAAAGCAGAGGGAAAAGAGCCAAGGCCCTCAGAAACTGGGGCTTCAGGGACTGCCTTGGGAGAACCTGCTTGGGAAGGTGAAATCCTGCAAGAACATTGATATGGGAGATCATCTGGAGACAAGGAGGCTCAGGGGGCACCTTCTCACCCTCTACAACTCCCTGCCAGGAGGGGGAGCTGGGGGGGTGGGATCAGGCTCTGCCCCAGGGCACAGGGACAGGAGGAGAGGGCACGGCCTCAGGCTGGGCCAGGGCAGGGACAGGTTGGACATCAGGAGGAATTTCCTCATGGAAAGGGTGGGCAGGCACTGGAAGGGGCTGCCCAGGGAGGTTTGGAGTGCCCAGCCCTGGAGGTGCCCAAGGCAGGACTGGTTGTAGCACTCAGTGCTCTGGGCTGGGGGACAAGGTGGGCATCGGGCACAGGGTGGGCTCCAGGGGCTGGGAGTGGTTTGCCAAGGTGGGCATCGGGCACAGGGTGGGCTCCAGGGGCTGGGAGGGCTTTGCCAAGGTGGGCATTGGGCACAGGGTGGGCTCCATGGGCTGGGAGGGCTTTGCCAAGGTGGGCATTGGGCACAGGGTGGGCTCCATGGGCTGGGAGGGCTTTGCCAAGGTGGGCATTGGGCACAGGGTGGGCTTCAGGGGCTGGGAGGGCTTTGCCAAGGTAGGCATTGGGCACAGGGTGGGCTCCAAGGGCTGGGAGGGCTTTGCCAAGGTGGGCATTGGGCACAGGGTGGGCTCCAGGGGCTGGGAGGGCTTTGCAATCCTCAGGGATTCTGTGATTCTGGGATTCTCTACACCCCCAGAGGATGGAAACACAGCCATGGGGAGGCATCTGTTAAATGGCCAACCACAGCACTGGCCTTTCCTCTCTCATCTGTACCCTTTTGGGTGCCTTTGGACAACATCTCCAGGCTTAGGAGTGGTGCCTGCCAGGACACCTCTTTGCCACACTGCTTGATCCTGTAGATGTAAAATTCGATTCTCCCATTGCACAACCAGGTGAGTTTGTGCTGAAGGCAGTGGCTGAAGAGAGACAGAAAGCTGTGATGGGCAACCCAAAGATCAGCTGGTTTGCCTGTTCCTGTTGCAGTCCCTGCCCTCCCCTCTGGCACACAACCCAGCTCCAGTGCCAGATGGGAGTGCACATGGCAGAGCGTGAGGTCCCCCTGTCCCCAGGCTGGGCACTGGTGGAATTCAAGGAAATCCTGTGAGTCCAACATTGCCTCCCATCCCGGGAGCCCCTCACTGCTCCTTGCATTGCCAGGATTGAAAGGGAGGGGAGAAGAGAGAGCTGATCTGAGCTTAAGGATATTTGCTCACCCTCAGCTGTTTGTGTGAGAAACTCCGGAGGGGGAATTTGCAGCATCTCTGACACCTCATCAGGGACGTGAGAAGTGCCTGGAGACATCACTGGAGATGTGTAAGGAAGGCTTGGGACTCAAAACATCATTATAGCCCTACCTGGGTGTTTGCTGCACATGGATTTGCTGATACCTGGATGCCAGAGGAGCTGGAGGTGGGACAGCCCTGTGAGCCCCAGCCCCATCCTCTGCCCATCCCACAGAGAAGGGAGGGATTTCCTGGGTGCTCACACTGTCTGTGAGGAGCCAGGGTGACCTTACACATGGACAAACCACGTGGCAACATCCCATGGCAGGGTGAGGCATTTTCCATCCAGTGGTCTAGAAAAACATTTCTGCCAGGGGCACCCTCACAGCACAAGGTGGGAAAGGATTTCCACCCAGGGATCTCCACACAGTGGGTCAGCCTGGAAGGGACCACAAGGGTCTTTCATCTGGTCAGCACCCCCAAGAAAGCCCTTGCCAAACTCCAGGGCTGTTCCTGACTCCCTTCCTCATGGAACACTTCCCAGAGCATCCAGAAAGGCTTTGCCACCTGAGCTGAGCATCACAGGGAGCTCCATGAGAGAGTGAACAAGTTACAAACCTTCAGCAAGCAGAGAATCCACCTGTCAGGATCCTGATCCACACATCTGCTCATTTGCCTCAGAAGATGCTGTTGCTTTGAAGAGGTGGAACTGCACAAGAGGACGGGGAGATTTCAGCCCTGCAAAGCACTCCTGGAGCAGTTCCTGCTGCTCATTAGGAGGTGAACTGTCCTTGGGCTCTGTGTCATTTCATTCCCTGCTCTTTTGCAGACCCAGAGCCTTCTCTCCCTCTGTGAGAGGCTGTTGCCACCTTCAAAGCCATTTCAAAACAGTGTTTGTTCTGTGCTTTGATTTCCCACACACAGAGAATTCAAAGAGTGCAGGGCTAGTGGAGAGGGAGAAGGAGAGGCAGCACCTGAGAGGCTCCCTGTGTTTGCCTTCCCATGCTGAGCCCCCAGTGCTGAACCCAACCCCAGCAAGGAAAAGGGGAGCTCTGGCTCCTCCCTCCCCTGCCAGGAGCCAGAGTGGGGGGCAGTGGTGCTGGCACCACTTCACCCTCTGGCACCCAAAGTCTCCTTTGTTTAGGAAAAGCAAACGGTGACAAAGCACAAATTCCATGTTTGGCACAAACCACGGTGGTGGGTTCGGTTTTGCCAGGGGAGGTTGATGTGCCAGTGGACAGACCAACCTTAAACAACCACAATGCAATGATGAGTTAGATAAAGACACATGTGCAGCTTCTGCACAGCTAAAACAATCCAGCTTAGGCTACAGGCCAGAAGGAAACCTCTGAGGGGGTGGATACACAAAGTCCACAATCCTACATGCACCAAAGCAGTTCATCAATTCTGCTTGAGACCTTGGAGGGTTTTCCAACCTGAATGATTCTGTGATTCAATGGCCCTTGTGGGTCCCATCCTGCTAAGGATGTTCTGTGATTCTCATATTACCCTGGAAAATGAGGCTTTCCTTCTCCCAACCCTTTCCACAGCCTCACCTTCCCTGCCTTCCTTCTTGCCTGAGTTTAAACATGACTCCAGTCCCATTTCACCCCAATGAGGTTGGATTTTTCCCTTGGATCTCTCCTCTCATCTTCATCAAACCTCATTTGTGCTGATTCTGGTCACCACAGTTTCCTTCCCAAGCCCTGAGCACACAATTCAGAGTTTATTTGCAGCCCTATTGATGAACCCATCACAGTCAGAGCCCTATTGATGAGCACATAATGTTGGGAATGAGCCACAGCTGAAAGTTCAGAACTCCTGTTTTATTTGACTTTGTTAAAGTGAGGAAACAACTGGTTTGGACAAATAATTCAACAGAGATTTTGTTTGTTGTGTGTTTTTATGTTACTACACTTAAAGACTTATGTAGAATCCCAGACTGGTTTGGGTTGGGAGGGACATTAAAGCCCATCCAGTGCCACCCCTGCCATGGGCAGGGACACCTCCCACCAGCCCAGGGTGCTCCAGCCTGGCCTTGGACACTCCCAGGGATGGATCCAGGGGCAGCCACAGCTTCTCTGCCCAACCTGTGCCAGGGCCTGCCCACCCTCCCAGCCAGGAATACAAACCATCATTTCCCAGCTGTGCCCACCAAATGAGAAGTGGGAAATGGTGAAGTTCTGCAGGGCAAACAGTTCTAAGTGAGGGAGTCCCAGGACCACATTTCAAAGGCAAACTTCATTTTGAAATGTAGATTTGTGATTTCCTGTAAGGTCAGTGAGACCAGACCAGACCAGAGCTCTGCTCTGGGCATGGCACAGGTGTGGACACAGCCCAGGAACACCCAGCTCTGGGATCATTCCAAGCTCTGGGAATAACTGTGACTGCAGCCAGAGCCCCAGAAACCTTTTACAAGGCTGCAAAAAAGTCCAGACAAAGCACAAAATTGTTTGGTTTTCTTCTAAAATAGGATTTTTTTAAAAACTTGGGGTTTTTTCTAGGTTTGGATTCTGAGGGTGCACATTCCACTGCTTTTTGCCTCGGGGAGAAGTGGGTTTATGTATTTATGAAAGGGTTTATTTATGTATTTTCCCAGTGCAGCCCAATTAATCCTGACAGTTTATTCACGACAGATCCGTGCCCGGTGGCAGCAGAGACACCTCCCATTAGGAGAGAAGCTTAATGAGGGACACAACCAGCACCAGCTCCTGCCAGGACACCCTGGGCTCCTCTGTTTGGGGTTTGGTGTCTGATGATCACCAGTCTCACCTGTGGGGACACAGAGGGGTGTTCCCTGCACTCCACAGCCCATGGTGTTGGAGCAGCCACCACACATGGTGTGTTGGGTCCCACGGAGGGAGGGCCCTTGTTAATACTGACACGTCTTCATCACCAGGGGTCGAGGTTTCCTTCCTTCCTCCCTCCCTCCCTCCCTCCCTCCCTCCCTCCCTCCCTCCTTCCCTCTCTCCCTCCCTTCCTCTCTCCCTCCCTACATCCATCCCTCTCTCCCTCCCTTCCTCTCTCCCTCCCTACATCCATCCCTCTCTCCCTCCCTCCCTCCCCTCCCTCCCTCCCTCTATCCATCCATCCATCCCTCCCTCCCTCCCTCTCTCCCTCCTTCCCTCTCTCCCTCCCTTCCTCTCTCCCTCCCTTCATCCATCCCTCTCTCCCTCTCTCCCTCCCTTCATCCATCCCTCTCTCCCTCCCTCCCTCCCTCCCTCCCTCCCTTCATCCATCCCTCTCTCCCTCCCTCCCTCTCCTCGTGGGCTGTTCCCACATTTCCCCATCCCTGGAAGTGTCCAAGGATGAGCTGGACAGAGGTTGGAGCACCCTGGGCTGGTGGGAGATGTCCCTGCCCATGGCAGGGGGTGGAGCTGGATGGGCTTCAAGGTCCCTTCCAACCCAACCCAGTCCACAATTCTGTGATTTCAAAGATCATTATTAGTCCCTTATTCCTAAAAAATAAATTTATCCTAAAAATTAATCTTACTCCTCAAAATACCCTAAAAACTAAACTTACCCTAAAAAAAAACTCTCAAAAAATCCACCCTAAAAAGTAAAGTTACCCTAAAAAAATACCCTAAAAATAAACTTATCCTAAAAATTAAAGTTACCCTAAAAAAAGACACTTACCCTAAAAATTAAACTTATCCTAAAAATTGAACTTACTACTCAAAAATACCCTGAAAACTAAACTTAGCCTAAAAAAAATAAACTTACCCCTCAAAAACACCCTAAAAAGTTACCCTAACAAAAAGATACCCTAAAAATAAACTTATCCTAAATATCAGTTACCCCCCAAAATACCGTAAAAAATGAACTTTGAAAAAATAAACTTAGCAAAAAAAAAACCCTGAAAAGTAAAGTTACCTTAAAAAAAGACAGTCTAAAAATTAAACTTATTCTAAAAATTAAACTTACCCAAAAAGATAAACTAAAAATTAAACTTACCCTAAAAAATAAACTTACCCTAAAAAATAAACTTACCCTAAAATTTAAAGTTATCACAACAAAATATTTACCCCCACAAAATACTTACCCCTAAAATAAAACTTACCCTGAAAAATAAATTTCACCTAAAAAATACACTTACATTAAAAATCAGACTTACCCTCAAAATTAAACTTACCCTCAAAGTTAAACTTACCCTAAAATAATACACTTACTATAAAAAATTTAAATTACCTTAGAAAAATACTCTACAAAAATTCACTTACCCTAAAAAATCAACTTACACTAAAAATTAAATTTTCCTAAAAATTAAACTTTGCTAAATACACACTTACCCTCAGAATTAAACTTAACTGAAAAATACACATTTACACTAAAAGTTTAACTTACTCTAAAAATACCCTAAAAAGGTTCATTTGCTCTGCAGAGGGATCTGGGCAGGCAGGAGGGCTCTGCAGAGGGATCTGGAGAGACTGGTGGGCTCTGCAGAGGGACCTGGACAGGCAGGAGGGCTCTGCAGAGGGACCTGGACAGGCAGGAGGGCTCTGCAGAGGGACCTGGAGAGACTGGTGGGCTCTGCAGAGGGAGCTGGACAGGCAGGAGGGCTCTGCAGAAGGAGCTGGACAGGCAGGAGGGATGGGCTGATTCCAATGGGATGAGGTTCAACAAGGCCAAGTGCAGGTCCTGCCCTTTGGCCACCCCAAGCCCTGCAGCGCTCCAGGCTGGGCACAGAGTGGCTGGAGAGCAGCCAGGCAGAGGGACCTGGGGGGACTGAGGGACAGGAAGCTCAACAGGAGCCACCAGTGTGCCCAGGTGGCCAAGAAGGCCAAGGGGATCCTGGCCTGGATCCAAACTAGCGTGGCCAGCAGGCCCAGGGCAGTGACCCTTCCCCTGGACTCTGCCTTGGGGAGGCCACACCTTGAGTGTTGTGTTCAGTTCTGGGCCCCTCAGTTGAGGAAAGAGCTTGAGGGGCTGGAGAAGGGACTGGATGTGGCTCTGAGTGTCCTCTGAAACACCGCCAGGGACAGAGAATCCACCATGTCTTGATCCAACCCCACTGTGATCACCAGCCCAGGGCACAGAGTGCCAGAGTGATCCCAGTGGGGTTGGATCAAGGGTTGATGATCTCAGAGGTCTCTTCCAACCCAAGTGAGAAGAGAAGAGCAACGAGGCTGGAGAAGGGACTGGAGCACAAGTGCTGTGGGGAGAGGCTGAGGGAGCTGGGGGTGTTCAGCCTGGAGAAGAGGAGGCTCAGAGGTGACCTCAGCACTGTCTGGAACTGCCTGAAGGGAAGTTCTGGCCAGGTGGGGGTTGGTCTCTTCTCCCAGGCACTCAGCAATAGGACAAGGGGGCACGATGGGCTCAAGCTCTGCCAGGGGAAATTGAAGTTGGAGAGCAGAAAGAAATTCTTTGCAGAGAGAGTGCTCAGGGATTGGAATGGGCTGCCCAGAGAGGGGGTGGATTCCCCATCCCTGGAGGTTTTTCAGCTGAGCTTGGCCGTGGCACTGAGTGCCATGATCTGGTAAAGGGACTGGAGTTGGACCAAGGGTTGGACTTGATGATCTCAGAGGGCTTTTCCAACCCAATCCATTCTATGATTCTGTGATTTACCCTAAAATGAGCCTTGCCCTCCAAGATGCCCTTGCCCATGGGGTGCCCATGGGGTGCCCACAGGGCAGAGCTCAGCCGTGACCCTGCCACCCTCCCAGGGCATCCTTTGGGTGCTGCTCCCACTGCCCCCACCCCGGAAAGCTGAGCAGGGACTTTCTCCTCTTTCTCCACCTGCATTTGGAATTCATCGTATTTACATCATTAGCGCTTCTCCTCCAGGGTAATCACGGGGGGGATTAATTATCCTCATCACGTTAATTGCGGCAGTTCGGGATTGCTGCTCCTCGGAGCCCGAGCCTGCGTGTCCAGCACAGCCCCACGTGCCCTGCACTGAGCCATTCTTTGCAACAGGAATTGGGAGGGGCTTGGATATAGAACTTCCCATTTCTTTGGGCCTGGGAGCTGGAAAGAAGCTTGTTTAACTTTTCCACATGGACTTCCCCAGGTTGTTCTTGTGTCCTTGAGCTCTTTCAGCTTTTCTGTGATTCCCCACTCATCCCTGGGACTTGCCTTTCCCAAAACTTCCTTTATTTCTCTGCAGTTTCTGTCATCTGCTCCCACCCAGACCTCCCCTCCTGCTGGCAGAGCCCTCACCAAACCTGCTCCCGTGTCATCCCACTCCCTCAGGCCCAGAGAGGATTCCCAAGGAAGCCAAATGGCAGCACAGGAATCCCAACTGCCCTCACTCCTTCCCACAGGAGGGAAAATTCCCAGCTCCATTTCCAGCACTCCCACCACATTTCTGGGGACATTTCAAGGAGCTGTGAGCCCACTGTCCACGTAGTGATGCTTTGGGATGTGCTCAGAGCAGGTTCAGGGGGAGAGGGGATGGAGATGGAGGTGCAGATGGAGGTGGTTTCTGGTTTCCTTCTGCTCCCCTTCCCAGATTAGGTGCAGAAACTGGAAATGGCCACCTATAGAAATCACCTCCTACACAGTTTCCTTTCAGTGCAACACCTTTATCTAAATAACCCTAATTTCTGAAGACTGTCCAATGGAAATGGTGTAAAAAACCTCCATCCATCCCTGGGCAGTTTCCCAGAGCAGGAGAGATGCTGCTGATGTGACTGGCACTTAAAGGACTCGATGGCCACTACAGGGCCAGAGAACAGGAATTAACTCCTCCAGCTGCTCCAGCTACAGAGAAGACAACCTTCTCCTAAATCCCACAATGCATGAAGGAGTTTGGGAGGCTCTTAGACCTTGGCACTATTCTGATTTTTTTCCAGCTGAACAGCTCCCAGGGAGGAATTCCCATTTCTGCTGCAGCTCCTGCCTCCAGAGGCGCCCGGGGGTGTTGGAGCAGGAACATCCCCCCGCTGCCGTCCCTGTCCCAGCCCGGCCCCGCTGCGCGGCCCGGCAGCACTAGGTGGTGTTGCAGAGTAGTTTAAATTAGTGAAAAGGCAGGTTTTTGGATTGTTTTGTCAACCAGCCTTCCCGAGACTTGCAAAGTTCCTCCCCCACAAGCTGCTGGTGGAGGATGTGGGCAGTTGTGCCAGCCCCTGCCTCAGCGGGATGGGGTGGTACCCGAGCACCCTCCTGCTCCCACACTCCTGGGCACCCAGCCGGGGTTAAATATCTCCAGACATCAGCAATTCCAGCTCTGTCTCCCCAGTAAACAACATTTTCTGTGGCCTCACAGGGCTTTGAATCCAGTGTATCCACACCCAGTGCTGAAAAGCTCCAGGGAGGATTCCTGGTACTCCAGGATGTTCCTACATCTCTAAATTTGGGGTCATTTCCTCGGTGGATGGATAAAGATTAAATGTGCTTTCTGACCGGGATGATCATCATTAGAACTCAATCCCCCCTGAAGAAAACAGAAATTAAATGTTTCAGTTCAACATCAAAACATTTCCAAAACCAAAATATCTCAAACATCGAAATATTTCAAACATCGAAATATTTCAAATATCAAAATATTTCAAACATCGAAATATTTCAAATATCGAAATATTTCAAAATAGTTTAACTATTCCAAAAGCTGAAAGTATCGCCAGCTCCAAGGCAAATTTTGGTTTGGATGCATCCAGGAGGAGTGTGTAAGTCAGGGAATAATGATCCTGGCTCTCTTTTGTGAAGGACGTCTCTGTAAAAGCCCCATGAAAGGGCTCAGTCGTCCTAAGAGTGTTTATAGTGAAATAAATTGAAAATCCTGATTTATTCCACTCCCTCACAGTGCCACAAATTGAAAGCAGCTCCTAATAAAGCACATCTCAGGAAAAAAAATGAAAGAATTCTGGGAAAGCTGAGGAGCTGGAGGGTTTGATGTGGAGGGTGTTTGCAGGAGCCCCTTCCCTGTGCCAGGAGGTGCCCAGGTCCGGGCGGGTCCCCTGGTGGCCCAGGTGGGTCCCCTGGTGGCTCGGGTGGGTCCCCTGGTGGCCCGGGCTGGTCCCCTGGTGGCCCGGGCTGGTCCCCTGGACGCCCGGATGGGTCCCCTGGTGGCCCGGATGGGTCCCCTGGTGGCTCGGATGGGTCCCCTGGTGGCCCGGATGGGTCCCCTGGTGGCTCGGGTGGGTCCCCTGGTGGCCCGGATGGGTCCCCTGGTGGTTCGGGTGGGTCCCCTGGTGGCCCGGATGGGTCCCCTGGTGGCTCGGGCGGCTCCCCTGGTGGCCCGGATGGGTCCCCTGGTGGCTCGGATGGGTCCCCTGGTGGCCCGGATGGGTCCCCTGGTGGCTCGGGTGGGTCCCCTGGTGGCCCAGATGGGTCCCCTGGTGGCTCGGGTGGGTCCCCTGGTGGCTCGGATGGGTCCCCTGGTGGCTCGGGCTGGTCCCCTGGTAGCCCGGATGGGCCCCCTGGTGGCTCGGGCGGCTCCCCTGGTGGCCCGGATGGGTCCCCTGGTGGCTCGGGCGGATCCCCTGGTGGCCCGGATGGGTCCCCTGGTGGCTCGGGCGGGTCCCCTGGTGGCCCGGATGGGTCCCCTGGTGGCCCGGGCGGGTCCCCTGGTGGCCAGGAGGTGCCCCTGGTGGCTCGGATGGGTCCCCTGGTGGCTCGGGTGGGTCCCCTGGTGGCTCGGATGGGTCCCCTGGTGGCTCGGATGGGTCCCCTGGTGGCTCGGGTGGGTCCCTGGTGGCTCGGGCAGGACGAGGTGACAGCGCAGGAACCTCCCGAGTGTTGCCATTCTCTGGTAATGGGGTAATTTGGGCTGCAGAGCTTGTTCACAGCTCAAAACGCTCCTGTGGCAACAGCACTCAAACCTCCCACTGAGAAGATTTGGCACTTAGGCGATCACCATTAAAATCTTATTAATTCTAATTATTATGCCATTCCCCGAAGAATAAACCATGTTGCATCTTTATAAAGTGCATAATGGGAATCTATTGCTGTGCTCCCTGGAATTCTAACACGTGGGATTTGCTTTCACTCCCTCTTTGCCTCCGCTCTCCTTCCAAGCTGACTCGAGCTCTCTGCTGAGGGACTTCCAGCCCTTGGGATACCACTGGATTTATTGACATTTATGCACATTCCCACAGCTTTGTGACAGAGGGTTTGGTGGGGGTTTGCTTTTTATGGTTTATTTTTCTGGGTGGGTTTTTTCAGTATCTTCAGGAATAAGAAATCCTCACCACAGACATTATAATACAGATTTTTTGTGTTTGGGGCTTTTTTTTTCCCTTTGCAAGCTGAGGAAAAAAAATTGTAAGGAACTTGGAAGAGTGGAGGTGTCTCTGCCCATGGCAGGGGGGTGGAATGAGATTATCTTTAAGGTCTGTTCCAACCCAAACCTTTCTGGGATTCTGGGATTCCATAAGTCCTTCAGCTGCCCCAGGGCTGATTCCCCTCTGCCCCTGGGAGTTTGTCCCATTGCAGGCAGCTCAAAGATTTGGGAATAAGGAAAATTTCCACAACTGCTAAAAAAAGGAACATTTGATCATGAGATGCCAGAAAATATTGCAGGAAACCACATGCTCTGCTTTGACCTATGAAGGATTTCCATCTTATACATTTAGGTATAAAATAAAAAATGCATATATATTATATTGGTTTTTTCTGTATTTTATATAACCTCTCTAAAAGCACAAACTGTGCATGTACCAATTATATCCTGGCCAATTCACAGGACAGTTTTAGGTGCATGAACAGTTTGGTGTGATTAGTGCACCCAGCTGGGAATACACTTAATTCCTCTGGGGTAACAGTGCAAGGTGTAAACCTGACAGTGCCCCTGCCCTCCACACCAGTCCCTGAACTTTGAGTTATATGGAGCCATTGGATTCTCACAGAACTGTGGAATCCCAGAATGGTTTGGTTGGAAGGGACCTCAAAACCCATCCAGTGCCACCCCTGCCATGGGCAGGGACACCTCCCACCAGCCCAGGTGGCTCCAAGCCCCATCCAACCTGGCCTTGGACACTTCCAGGGATGGGGCAGCCACAGCTGCTCTGCCCAGCCTGTGCCAGGGCCTGCCCACCCCCCCCAGGGAAGAATTCCTCCTCAATCTCTAACCTAAACCTTCCCTCTTTCTGCTTGTTAAATCAGAGTTGGTTTGTGCAACCAGGGGATTTTTCCTTCTAAAGGAGCATCTGGGGGTGGTGGTGCAGGGCAGGCTCTGTGCCCACTCTGGCCTGGCAGCCCCAATGGGGTGACCACATCAGCTCCTGCTCCCTGCACTGAGAGCCCACAGAGACCAAATGAGCCCAAGATTTACAAGGACAAGGGTTGTTAAACATTGGGAGGGGCTGCCCAGGGAGGGTTGGAGTGCCCAGCCCTGGAGGTGCCCAAGGCAGGACTGGCCGTGGCACTCAGTGCTCTGGGCTGGGGGAAAAGGTGGGCATCGGGCACAGGGTGGGCTCCATGGGCTGGGAGGGCTTTGCCAAGGTGGGCATCGGGCACAGGGTGGGCTCCAGGGGCTGGGAGGGCTTTGCCAAGGTGGGCATCGGGCACAGGGTGGGCTCCAGGGGCTGGGAGGGCTTTGCCAAGGTGGGCATCGGGCACAGGGTGGGTTCCAGGGGCTGGGAGGGCTTTGCCAAGGTGGGCATCGGGCACAGGGTGGGCTCCAGGGGCTGGGAGGGCTTTGCCAAGGTGGGCATCGGGCACAGGGTGGGCTCCATGGGCTGGGAGGGCTTTGCCAAGGTGGGCATCGGGCACAGGGTGGGCTCCATGGGCTGGGAGGGCTTTGCCAAGGTGGGCATCGGGCACAGGGTGGGCTCTGTGATCCTGGAGGGCTTTGCCAAGGTGGGCATTGGGCACAGGGTGGGCTCCATGGGCTGGCAGGGCTTTGCAGCCCCAGGAATTCCATGATTCCATGATTCCATGACACGAGGCAGGTCTAATCTGATAAGGATCTGCACAGGAAGCCCCAGCAGTTACACCAGGCTGTGTTCCTGTCACACCTCACTGTGCTGGACATTCCAGGCTCTCCAGGGAATTCACCCTCCCCATGACAAACTGCTGCCTCCTGCCACCCTCCCACCGAGGAAGGAGCTTCTCCCTTTTTCATTATTCCAGCCCACTCCAACCCCCAGAATGAGCAGGGAAATACTTAATGAGACATTTACCCAGCCTATGTATTTTACATTTTGCTGATGGTATAATGAGGCAGAGGTACTGAAATGAAACATCCCTAACATTTCCCATCATTTCCCACTTCCACCCACCATTTTGAGCGTTGCTTTTGGGGTTTTCACTGTTGGATGTTTGGAACTTTATCATGGCTGTCAATAATCACCCTGTCAAAGGCAACACTGCCCTGCTTCTTTTGGGTGAAAGAATTCCCCCCATTTATCTTCAGGCACATGAGGAGGGTGATTGCAGTCTAATAAATACAGCATCAATCTCTCATTCACTCTCAGAACCTCCTGGAGATGTTTCCCACTATTGCCACTGCAGTTTCAGTCCCTGGAACCTTTAGCAAAGCTGTGACAAATGTCTTGTTCCCTCTTCCTGGGGAGGTTTCTCTGCCTGTCTCTGCTTTTCACAGATCCCAACACTCCAACACCGGAAGTTTTTGTGCCTTTAGCTTTTCAGTGATGTCCTAATTAAAGAGAAACAAGATTTATGGGAAGATCCAGCTTATTAGACTAATTTAGGCAGCTGAAAAGCAGCCAACTTGTTGGTTACACAAGAGCTCGTTTAAATCCCTGTAGTTAATGGAACTGGTTAGGAATTGGTATTTTCTTTGACTACATCTAATATTATTTATATTGATTGCAGAGTGTCGTTGTGCCACAGCCCCAGAGAAGGTCACACAATATCCACACACCCACATATTTCACTTCCATGGCACCCACACCTGCACAAAGAGCACAGAAACTCCTTTTCTCCTTTACGTGAGAAATGGCACTGGGGCCTCACAACTGTACCTGAATCTTTCTGCAGCTGGCAGAGTTTTTCAAAACAAGCCAAATATTCTCTTTTTTTCAGTGCATTTTCCTTTGTTACAGAGCACATTTTTATTTAGGAGTGATGTACTTGCTGTATGAAGTGAAGTGCAGGGTCACAGATAACTCTCTGTTGTCACCCAGGGATGTGTTTTGGTTTTCCAAATCTGTGCTAAAGTATCTGCAGCCTTTCAGAACTTCCATCACATTTTCTACAGTACCTCAGCCACTATTTAGATCTTTTTTTCTCTGACAGATTATTAATTTCTGTGCCTGACACCCAAAATCTCATACCCTGAGAATCCCACGAGGGTGACAAAGACAATCAGAGGCACCACACAAGGAAAACTCATTTTTCCCTTGTGGTGTTCACACCAAAGGGAGCACAGGACCTCAACATTCCCTCTGCCCTAATTCCAACACAAATAGGAGTTTCTTCCCTGTTAAAATGACCACAATCCACAGGCCCTACACCCTTCAGATCCACTGGAAGACCATGAGAAAGGAGTTACACACACTGGAGTAAAAGCTCAGAAGAGTCTCTGTGTGGAAATTATCTCTGTTTCTGTACTGAAAATACAGGAGATCTGAACATTTAATTTTGTATTAGTATATCATTCCTGAACAGTAATATTCTTACTAGAATTTTTTATTTGAAAAGGATTAGAAAAAAATAAATTTTAAGAAAATGGGAAAGGTGGATCTGTCTGATTAACAGAATTACACTTGTCTATAATACCACAGGTATTTTCTATTATGCTGCTCTTCGGGGAGAGAAGGCTGAAAAATATTTCCATCTCCTGATAAAACCCACATTATTTTCCCTTTCTTTTCCTAATTTACACAAATACCAGAATTCTAAAGGTCCTTGCTTTTCCCCCTGGGAGTCCTTCAGCATCCTGAGGCACCCTCTGCACTCCCCCCTGGACCAGTGGAATCCCATTCCCTTTAATCCCAAGCACACACTGAGCTGGGGGGGAGCTTGGCAGGGACTGCTGATGCCCGGGCAGGGCAGGGCAGGAGCTGCTGATGCCCAGCACCAGGGCAGGGGCTGCTGATGCCCAGGCAGGGCAGGGCAGGGCAGGGGCTGGTGATGCCCAGGCAGGGCAGGACAGGGCAGGGGCTGCTGATGCCCAGCACCAGGGCAGGGCAGGACTACTGATGCCCAGCACCAGGGCAGGGGCTGCTGATGCCCAGGCAGGGCAGTGAAGGGCAGGGGCTGGTGATGCCCAGGCAGGGCAGGACAGGGCAGGGGCTGCTGATGCCCAGCACCAGGGCAGGGCAGGACTACTGATGCCCAGCACCAGGGCAGGGGCTGCTGATGCCCAGGCAGGGCAGTGAAGGGCAGGGCAGGGCAGCTGCCCACTCCAGGATCCAGAGGGATGGAGTAGAACAACTCCCAGCTACAGCAATAATTAATTCCTTGGTGACATTGCTCACGAAAGGAGGAGTTGTGGAGATGGAGTAGGGCAGGTGGGAGAAGGGGAGGGAGGTGGAACTCCAGGGTGTGAGGGGTGTGAGGACTCCCAAGGCAGTTTGTGCCCAGGACTGGGCTGTGCCATGGTGTGTGAGCTGAGATGGGAACGATGGAAAGTCTCATTCCCTTCCAAAGGACTCTGGAAGTAATCAGGGATACAGGAACTGAGTGTTTCAAGCTGCAGGAGACACAGAGAGTCTTCAATGGCAGCATAATATATATATGTA
This sequence comes from Pithys albifrons albifrons, assembly GCF_047495875.1. Taxonomy (NCBI): domain Eukaryota; kingdom Metazoa; phylum Chordata; class Aves; order Passeriformes; family Thamnophilidae; genus Pithys; species Pithys albifrons. The sequence continues at coordinate 1,254,593 of NC_092465.1, read as the reverse complement.
TACACACATATATATGTAAATAAAACCCCCAAAGACCCTGAAAACCAAACCAACAAACATCCTCAGAAAAACAAGAAAACCCACTCAATGAAGATATTTAACTCCCCCACAAAAGACAACAGGCAGTACAGAATCCCAGGACAACAGAGGGGTTGGAACTGAAGGGGCCTCTGGAGATCATCTCATCCAACCCCCTCAAAGCAGAGTCACCCAGAGCAGGTTGCACAGGATCACACCCAGCTGGGGTTTGAATATCTCCAAGGGAGACTCCAAAACAACTGGAAAACCTTCTCCAATTCCATGCCAAGCCATGAATGGCAATTACCAGGACACCAATTCTTTCTGTCCTGAGCCTTCCTAAGACAACACCATGGTCTGGATCTGGGATGAGCCAGATTTTACATAAGGATGGGATGGTTTGGGTTGAAAGGGACCTTTAAAGATCAGAGAACTTGGCTGTGGCCAAACTCAACATGCTGCTGCACTGAGGGCACTGCTAAAGTTAAAATCTTCTGGATGAATGAGGTTGTCTTTGGAACACTCCAGGTCACTGCTGGGTAAGGCCAGACTTTGTCATTCCCAAATGTCACATAAGAAGTGGCCTAGAAATCTTCTAAATAACTTTTCAATCCTTTGATGCTGTCAAAAAATGGATTTTGCTGTTTTTCTCATTGTACATTTCCCACACATTGTGTCCATACTTTCCACCCCAGCCAATGATCATTCATCCTGTCTGCACTCAAGGAAGAGCTTTTGGAGCCTATTTTGAATGGTCTCCCCTATAATGAACTGTAACTAAAAATCCTGGAGCACCCAAAGATTGTCACATCCATGAGATTCTGGTTACAGAAGTGCTGCTTAATTTGCTGCAGTGCTGTGTGTTTAAATACACTGTTCATGCTTAGGTTTATTTGGTTATATTCTAATAATTCAGGTCACAGAGTCAAATAACACGATGACACCAGCCCAGAGCCTGGAAGGTTTTCTGCCTCCTGTCTTAGCCCTTCATCTTCAATTGTCAACACACCCCAAACTTGGCTGCTGCTGTCGGAATTGACATTGGAATCTGCAGCAGTATTTGTCTTAATCCAATATTTGTCTCATTCCCACTTCTTACTCTCAGTATTTGCCTTATTCCCGAGTGTTTTAATTTTTGTGTTTGTCATATGCCTTCCCCATTCCCAAAGACTCGTCTGACCTCTTTGCATCTGTAAATGACTGTGCAGTGCTTGCATGTGTAATGTGGGACAGGATGAGGACAGGCCCAGCTTGGCCAGGGAATGCTGAGCTGCTCCTCCAGCAGCCCTTGCTGCCCTGTTTGCTCCCACCTCCCTCCTGGTTTATTCTCCACAGATCCCACACATGGACAGTTCCTTACCCAAGTCCAAAGGCAAGGGGAGCCCCTCTCCCAGCCAGGGTGGGAGCCCCAGGAGTGCTCACTGGGCACAGGCAGAGCCCCAAAGGGAGGATGAGAGAAGAGCTGAAGGACTTTGGTAATTGCTTTGCAACAGGGCCACCATTTCCCAACCCCAGTGAAGGAGCAGCACCAGCTCAACAGGCTCCTGTGTTGACTTCTCTGTCCTGTGTCTCAGTCATTCCACTGAGGAAGTGACAAACATCAACTAAAACAGGTTCAGAGGTTGGCTGAGGCTGGAAGGGACCTCTGGAGATCATCTGGTCAAGCCTCCAGCACAATGGCAAGAGGGGGGAGGAAGAGGAAGAAAAAGAGAAAGGAGGAAAAGTTGATAAAAAGAGCACTAAAAAGAGAAAGAAAAGGGGAAGAAGAGGGAAAGAAGTGGAGAGAGTGAGAGAAGGAGAGAGGGAGAGAAGGGAGGAAAGGACCTTTGTCTTTGGGTCAGGATGAATTTGAGACTCAAAATGTCTAGGGATGAAAAGGGGGAAGGGGAAAGGCAGGTATAAGAGAGAGAAGTAGACAGATGAACCCAGTCTGCCTGTAACAGGAAATCTCCAGATCACACACCTAAAGACTGTCCAGAAAGTGGGAACTCACCCAACTGCAAGTTCCTGAGCAGAGGGAAGCCAAGAACAAACCAAACACTTTTGTCCTTGTGGGGCAGCAGCCAGAAGGTGGCTCTGGGGACTCTCCACTCAGCCAGCCCTGAGGGGGGACACTGGGGACGTGGCTGGAGGTGTCAGAGCACCCCAAGGTGTCGTGGGTGTTCCAGGAGAACTCAGGGGATATTTTACAGCACAACTGGCACACCTGCCCAGTGCTGAGGCTGCAGCAGGTTGGGGGGTGGGCAGAGCTGCTGTGTCCCTGGATTGTGTCCCACTGGGATGAGCTGTCACACAGCCATGGGCAGCACAGGGAGGGAAACAGGGCAGAGGAGTTGCCCTCCCACTCCCCCCAGCTTTTCTCTGGTGCCCAGAGTACATTAATCCAGACTCAGAACATCCCAGGTGGCTGGTTCTTCATGGAACCCTACCTAGGAAGAGCTTTCTGATGTTTGCCCAGTGCAGAAGGTGTGATGTGTGAGACATTTATCCCACAAACCACACGTGCCTGTCACAGACACCACTCAGGTTCACACCTTGGTTATGGGAATTGGCTCCTGGAGAAGCTGCTCCCATCGAGCCAAAGCTGCTCCAGGGCACCTGCTGAGCAATCCAGTGGATTCCTCCACGCAAGACTCTGAAGCCACCATGTTAAAGGAACCCAGATTATGAATTTTGTGCCTGAAGGCCATTAATTCTGAGGCTCCCACTATGTTAAATCTGTGTCAGCTGCTGCAGCAGTGATGTATAGTCCAGACTTTGAACCCAAATAAAGGGGTCTTTGCTTCCTTTTGGGTGATACATCTTTGTAAACCACTCTGTATGGCCAATTAATTCCATCTTGGTGATTGGTTGTATTATTAGTATTATTTTATTATTGTAATTATTATTTCAGAGTTTAGTGATGGCTTTAAGAGAAAGGACAGTCCCTTCTTAAAATACAGAATGAAAAGAGGGAGAAGAGGGAAAGCAGAAAAAGAGAAAGTGAGACATGAACAGCAAGAGGAGTGAGATTAGCCAGGGACTGCCCCACAAAACACACAAAAATTTGGTCCCTCCTGAGCCTCCTTTTCTGCAGGCTGAGCCCTCCCAGCTCCCTCAGCAACGTGGCAATGAGAGACACTGAAGTTTCTGTCATTGCAAACATAAACCAGTGACTGTTCTAACGTGGTTCTTTCTCTCCTTGAACTGGATAGATCTTTACTGCAGCTTTTTGGATTACTGAGCCCAAATGCTTCAGTAATAAAGAAATATTAATGTTATTAACCAGTATTTCCCCCTTTGGATGTCATTTAATACCCTTTTTTCTCTCTTTCTCCTCCTCTCATCTGTCTTACTACAAATCATAGCTTGCTTTACATCCTGAGGAGAGGCTGGAGAGCTTGGCAGGGAGAATTAATGGACAGGAATGATAAAAGACTCTTCTTCCTATATGTAAAACACTCCACAATGTTGCCATACTGGAAGTTCTTTTAGGAGTTTTTCTTTAAATTATATTAAAAAAAAAATTAAAACCCAGAGATGACCTTAAAGCAAGGAAATTCTGCACATCCCTCCCTCTCTTCCTACTGAGGCAGCAGCTCTGCCAGAACACACAGCACAACACGTCAGGAATGCACAGGCAGAAGCAGCTCGAAAATCCTTCTTGGACAAGGTTTCTATTTAATTGGCTTAAAAAGCCACTCTTCTCCCACACAGTCTTCTGCAGAGCCATCTGTGCAGGGAATTAGCAATCTGGATAAATAGTCTGTGAAGGAATTCGCCCTCCCTGGCACGGCTGGGCCCTGGGGAGCCCCTGCCCAGCAGTTGTGCCCAGGGCAGAGCAAGGACAGGCAGAGGAAACCAAGGGCTCAGCAGTGCACGTGGAATTCACTCTGCTTGGAAAGGCCTGGTAGATGTTGGGACCTGAGGGAAGAGCAGAGAGGAAAACCAGGGGGATTGCTGAGCTGGGATGTTCTGGAGCCATTTCAGTGGAGATGGGAAAATTTGTGGTCTACAGTCCTTGGGATTTTAGGATAGAAGGAACTTTGGAAAGAACCATCAACACAAAATTAAAAGTTAAATAGGGAAAGGAGCAAAGAAATCCTAAGAAGCCACTGCTGTTGGACACTGCCTTGGAACTGCACCTTGTTTCCAAGCATTCCCAGTATCCAAACCACTGCCAAGCAAACCCAGAACTTGGAGATGGAGCTCCTTCTCCAGCACATCCACAGCCTGGTTGCAAAACAGAAAGGAAAAAACAAAGGCAATAACCAAAACCCATGTAAAGGATGTTCCCAGTGTACTTTGCAGAGCAGAGCACCAAAAACTGCCAGCAGGAAATGCACTGGATGCTGAATTTGTGGTTACTCCATCTGAACATGGATGAAGAGGGTTGTTATTCCAGCTCTTCCCCACCTTTCTGCCTTCAGCAAACCTCCCCATCCTGGTTGTTGAGGCTTTAACACAAGTCTTAACTACACTTCAGCTCCTGCCACATTCCAGCTGAGCCCTTCCTGTGCAGCACAGGAGGCTCCCCAGGCTCCCCCAGCACCAGATGGAGCTTGTTCCAAACAGTGGCACCAGCAGCACCTCACTCTGCTCTGACTGTGCCACACCTTTAAATACTTCTGAGAAAATCCTGTGGACATGCCCTGGGGATGATTTCCAGAATTAAGAAGCTACGAGGCAGCCCAGGCTGAGTCAGGAGGCCTCCAGTGCCACCCCCCAGGCTGCACCTCCAGGAATCCAGGAGAAATGTTCCATGGCACATTAATACAGGCTGTGCCCAAGGATTTACTGCCCATTTTACTAACCCCAAATTTTCTCTAGGCACAGGCATTGTAACAACCTGGTAGCACCAGAGCCTGATACCTCTCCAAACATCACTATCATGGGATACCCTCAGAATGCAATTTTCAACTCAATATTGACAGGCTGGGAGAGCTGGGAATGTTCCTCTGGAGAAGGGAAGGCTCCAGGGACACCTGAGAGCCCCTGCCAGGGCTTGAAGGGGCTCCAGGAGACCTGGAGAGGGACTGGGGACAAGGATGGAGGGACAGGACACAGGGAATGGCTTCCAGAATACACTGCCGAAGGGAAGGGTTAGATGGAATATTAGGAAGGAATTGGTGGCTGGGAGGGTGGGCAGGCCCTGGCACAGGTTGGGCAGAGAAGCTGTGGCTGCCCCTGGATCCCTGGGAGTGTCCAAGGCCCGGTTGGAGCCACCTGGGCAGGTGGGAGGTGTCCCTGCCCATGGCAGGGGGTAACACTGGATGGGCTTTGAGGCCCCTTCAAACCCAAACCATTCCATGATTTCCAAGACAGTTGGATCTGGTTTTAATATTTCTCCATGCTAAATATCAACCCCCAAGCCTGTTGTGAGCCCTGGCTGTGCCTGCATTTCTGGCTGTGCACACCCCAGGGTGCCATGGCAGGGGGCAGCCCACTCCTGTCCCCCAGGCCATGCCCCCCATCCCTCCAGTGCCCCCACCTTCCCACCTCGCTGCTCCTCCATCTCAATCCAAGGGAATAAAAGTGTCAGCTGCCTGCCTCCAATCCAATCTCTGCAGCGGACACTAAAGGGATAATAAAAGGATAATTTACTAGTCTTCATTCAGATAATCCATCTTGAGCAGATTTAGAGCTATCTGCATATGCCTAATTAGGATTCCGAGCGGTGTGTGCTGCCGGTGCCACGGCAGTTCCCGGCGCGGCGGTGCCAGGGGGGCAGGAGGGGCCCCTCGGTGGGATCAGGGGGCTCCAAAGAGAGCAGGTCACCTGCAAAGCTGAGAATTTGCAGAATTTTTCATCGACAGAAAAAGTCTTTCCTGTGTTAGCAACACTTTCAAAGAATATCCCCCTCAGGGAGTCATCCTTCCAGCAATATAAATTACCTTCAAGGGGGAATCAGCCCAGGCAATTAGACCTTTTAGAACAGGTGACCACCCTCCTACATATTAAACCTTGGGAGGCAAAACTGCCTCTGCCATCGCCAGCCACGCCGGGTGCTGCAAGTGTCAGTAAACACACAACCATAATTACATGAGCTGCCTCATTTCACCAGAATCTTTTCGAGATTCATCATCTGCACATTGATTTTGGATCGGGGACTCTGCGCTTTCCTCTCTCCCTAACGTGGTTTTCAGCAAGGTTTAACCTCACCAGGGTAATTTGCTCCTGAAGATTTTGTTGATGGGATAATGACAAACTTGTCAGGGTTCACAGGTCTGGCCCCTCTGGCTCTCCCACTGCTGGGGCACCTGCCTCGTGCTGGGGAACTCTCTGCAACCACCTTGTTACCTCCAGGCCACCTCCCAGGTCAATCCTGTGGAGCTGAGATCCATTACAGAGCGTTCCTCATTCCTACTCCCTGCCAAGGGAACAGGTTTGCCCACCTTGTCCCCCAGCCCAGAGCACTCAGTGCCACGGCCAGTCCTGCCTTGGGCACCTCCAGGGCTGGGCACTCCAAACCTCCCTGGGCAGCCCCTGCCAGGGCATGACCACCCTTTCCATGCAGCAATTCCTGCTCTGTGCCCCCTGCCCTGGCCCAGCCTGAGGCCGTGCCCTCTGCTCCTGTCCCTGTGCCCTGGGGCACAGCCTGACCCCCTGTCCCGGCTCCCCCCTCCTGGCAGGGATTGCAGAGCCAGAAGGTGCCCCCTGAGCCTCCTTTGCTCCAGACTGAGCCCCCCCCAGCTGTTCCTCACGTGCCTCACTCTCCTGTGATCATCTCACTGGTGCCTGGCACCACCCTGGGAGCAGCTCCCCAGGTTGGTCACCTCCCCTGGAACAGGAACCTTCAGCCACAGGGAGCAAATCCCCAAGTGCTGTGTCTGCTGAGCTTGGTGGCACCTGCTCCAAAACCAGGGCAAGTAACACCAAACCAGCAGCTGTGGATCTGCCACCGAAGGCAAACTGAACTGTACGTGCCCCACATGCCTTATTTTTGCAGTACCAGAAATGGGAAATAAATAAAGCACTGTTAGAGGAGGAGCAGCCCCTGTGGATGAGCACACACTGAGGAGCTCCAGCCCCAGTTCCAAGGAGACAACAATTACCAGCCAGTCATTACTTAAAAACGGGATAATTTTTCAAGCAAGCATGAATGCATCTGCACATTCCCAGATAGGTCTGAAAACCCTCTGAACTGGAAAAAACCCTTGCCAATCCTGACCATATGCTTTTCTTGAACTGTATTTTCAAAACTGTTTGCTTAGGCCGACAATGCAGGAGCGAAAGGCGGCTCTGGGTGGAACTGTGGAGCAGCACCGAGATGTTTAGCCCGTGGCTAAACAGGATTTTCCTGTTCACAGTTATGATTTCATGTTTTGCCATAATAAAAGGCCTTGATGAAAAATATAGATGTTCACAGCGTGAACACTGTCACATCATTAGTTTATAAATAAACATGGATTACGTTAAAAAAAAACCTCTTTAAGCACAGTGACCTCCCAGTGCAAGGGCTCACATAACCCTCTGTGGATTCCAAAGGAATGGAGCGGCTGCTCCAGGGAAATCCAAGGTTCCCTGACCACAGCAGAAGGTTGGAAAAAGATGAGTTTGTGGTCCCTTCCAACCCCAGACATTCTGGGATTTTATGATTTAACTGCCTGGGACAAAAGGTTTTCTTTCCAAAGCTCAGGAAGAAGATCTGGAAATGAAAGAAAAGCTGAGGGCTCGTGCTGTGCTTGGGAGGATTTGGGAAAAACATACCACCAGGTATGGCAGAGCTGGCAGGGACACGTGGGCTGTCCCAGACTGTGCAGCCTTTATGCACCTGGTCCTACATAAAATAAAAAGCAGGTTTAAAAATTTTACATGGGTAGATAGTGATAGGACCAGGGGGAACAGTTTCCCACTGCCAGAGGAGAGGGTTAGATGGGATATTGGGGAGAAATTCTTGGCTGTGAGGATGGGCAGGCCCTGGCACAGGTTGGGCAGAGAAGCTGTGGCTGCCCCTGGATCCCTGGGAGTGTCCAGGGCCAGGTTGGAGCACCCTGGGCTGGTGGGAGGTGTCCCTACCCATGGCATGGGTGGAACAAGATGAACTTTGAGGTCCTTTCCACCCCAAACCATTCTGGGATCTTATGGAAATGCTGCCAGATGGATTTCTGGGTGGAACTCCCCATGGGGCTGCAGAGCTTTTGCTTCAGGCAGAGCTTTGCAGTGTGTGCACGAGGGAGGAACACACAGAAATTTGGGCTCCTCTCCTGCAAGTCAGTGCCACGAGTGCCCTTTGTGCAGACAGGAGCCCACCAGCATTCCCTGCCAGGGACTCCTGCCCACTGCAGGCACTTCTGAGGCAGCAAGTCCATCACAGCAGTAACAGGCTGTAGATGCCAGACAGGGCACTGCCTCCACAAGGTTCCTGTGAACATACCCAGGAGCACCTTGTTGTCCATTTTATCATAGAAAAACAGAATATTCTGAGCTGGAAGGGACCCCCAGGGATCAGCCAGTCCAAGCCCAACAATCCCACCCTGTCCCTGTCCCACTGTCCAAACCCTCCTGGAGCTCTGGCAGCCTTGGGGCTGTGCCCACTGCCCTGGGGAGCCTGGTCAGTGCCCACCACCCTCTAGGGGAAGGACCTTTCCCTGAGATCCAACCTGACCCTGCCTGACACAGCTCCAGCTGTTCCCCGGGTGCTGTCCCTGCTCACACAGAGTGTGCCCCTCCAGGACAGATCCCCTCCTGGGCAGGAAGGTGTATTCCTCCTGTGGGAGGTGTTTTCTTGGCTTTCTCTCCATTGCCTAAGGAACATGGAATACCTTCACTATCCCTTCTGAGGCACCTGGATAAGATGTCCTGGGTTTCCCTTGAAGTCATTCCTTCCATCACCCACAGGTTACTTTTGTTTAACTTTTTCCTCCTGGAAATCCATCCCCAACAGGAATACATGGCTGACATGCAGATTTCACACTTCCAAGCTGAAATCCAGCCTTCCAATCTCTCTGTTCCCCTCCTCCTTCAGGGTGGGTGCTCTTTGCTTGTCACTTCTTTTGCTGGGAACTGTCATTTGTTTACCTTTTTTTCCCTAGTGCCATGAAATGATGCATCATTCCAATGCCAAGGTGCTGGTAAATGACAATGTAATGGCCAAGCTAAGTATGCTCTAACAGGAAAAGAATAAAAAAATCACTAATCAAAGTCTTTCAAATTATCTGGAATACTGACAGCTTTTTACGCTGTTTTAATTAAGTACACTGTAATTTAAACCACTGAACCATAACAACCCAACGTTTAGTGTTATATCCCTGGGAGAACTTTAAAAATATGCATAATTCTGCCTGGAAGGTAATTGAGGGATATTTTTGGGGTGGTGGGGGTAATTAAAGGTTATACAGGAGAGTAATAGGAATTTTACTTGGGTACTGATAGTGCAGCAACTGTGCTAAAACCTCCTCGGGAAAGTGATTCATGTTCCCAGCTGAGTTGTCCTCCTGTTATTTTTAAAGCTGTGAGAGCTGGGGCTGGGCTCTGTCAGATCCTGTGCCCAGGGCACTGGGCAGGGGCACCTTCTCCTGGCGTGGCTGCCTATCCCTGCCTCAAACAACGTCACACTGAGAGTGATAGGAGAAATAAATGGATTTCCACCCATCAGCAGGTAAGAGACATTTCTCTTCTGGCTGAGGGCCCTGTCACCTGGGAGGAGCAAAGGAAGGGTGCTGGGTTTGGGGATGGTGATGATGGATAAGCAGGAGAGGAGGAAACCACCCCCCCCCTGAAATGCCACCCTCGGTTCTCCCTGAGCAGGAGAAGGGTCTTCCAAGCACTGGATCAGCACAGTGAGGGGTCCCGGCCCCACATGGAGACTCTGCTTGGGATGCTGGAGCAAGCCTGGCTCCATCAGCTCTTTTGTGGGGGGTGTTCAAAGACTGTTCCTAAAAGTGCCTCCCACTGCATCATTTTAGGGGCAATATTTGCTCTACACCGAGGCAGGAAAGGTGCTGGCAGCCCCTAAAGCTGACGGGCTGCACAGCTCCAACTGCCATGGGATGTACAGGGAGATTCAATGTGAAAAGTGGAAGATAATGTGCTCACACACTAATGGGCACTGAACTAGACACAGGCTCATTTTTCACATCATGTCATCTCTAAGGTTTGAATAAAAAGTAATGGCTAGAATGAGCCTGGATCTATCTCAGACATTATCATTTGCCTCCTCAGTTTTATTTGTGTTGACTTGTACAGTCTAAAAAGATGACAGTCTCCGGGCCCCCGGATCAGTGTGAGTGATAATACACAGCACATTACACTGCTGGTGACAGCTCCTGTTCTCCTGGCTGGCATCTCCCTCCGTCAGCTCAAATGCTATCAACTGACAGAAGAAAGAATCTCGCAGAGGGGACATCACAAACCCTGTCTGTTATGATTTTATGAGATAAACTGGAGTTTCCAGGGTATCTTGTTCGGGAAATTAGTGTCAGTCAAACTTTGGGGTTTTTTTTTTTCTTCTTCCTTCCCTTTTTTATTTTTTTTCTTTAAAAAGATAAATAGCAGGCTCGAGCAAAGTGGCTCTATTTATGCAGCCACACAAGCAGAGCCTAATTTGAAATTGTGGGGGGAAAAAATAACCATTTTAAAAATAATAATCCTCTTCTTGTGGTGCAGATAAAGGAAACATTCCAGATTTCATCTGAGCATAAACAGCCGTGTAGCTCCCAGCATTTTTAACACAGCAATACAGTAATTTTTTTATTGTTACATCAGTATTTTTTACCTCTGAAAATGTCTTAAATTTCCTCACCAGCCACCAGCCTGAATCCTAAAAGTTGCTCAAGCCATTGCATGCAACTATAAATTCACATAACCTGAGATCTCTCAGCTGAACCTTCCACGCTCGGCCCCACAGGCATAATGCTTAATTAAGTGTAATATCCTTATTTAAGATGGGCAGTCTCAGTAAGCCTGGTAAGTGTTCCAGAAATTATTTTTCAGAGATTTTTAGCTACAGGAATTTATAAGGGAGGAAAAAATATTACTGAGATAATCTACAGTCTCTAGAGGATTCCAACCTTCCAGAGATATGCAAAAAACCCAATTCTTTTGTTTAACCTGGAAGATAATTCGAAACCTGCAGCTAATGAATCCCAGTAGGTTAGAAGGGGTTTGGATTAAGCTCCAATTTGCTAATCCTGCTGCTGGAGGTGGGGGAGGATCCTGGCAGCCCATTCCCTCCCCCCGGGCTCCATCACTCGTGTCACTGGTCACAGAGTTGCTGTTCCAGTCCCATTGCAGAGACTCAGCCCTGGGGACGTGCAGGTGCCCCCACCTGGCCTGCATCACACAACTCAAGTTCTCCCAAAGCTGCTGCTGTGCTCTAAGCCCACCGAGCTGCTTTTCTTACACTCCCAGAAAACACACGTTTCAGAATCACAAGAACACCCAAGTCCCTGAACCATCATCTGCCAACTGGGGCAGCTGTTCCTGTGAAATCCCAGATACTCCTGCTGCAATCAATGTGGGTCACTTGGCTGAAGTTCCTGCTCCTTTTCAGGCTGTGCCTGCTTCAAATTTCCTCTATTACTGAGGTGAAAAGATGCCCCCAAACATGCAAAATGGGCAGGAGATACAATGCTCACTCCCATCTCAGCTTCAGGAGGATTTCTCCTTCAAGCTGCTTCCAGGCAGGTCCTCCCCACCACGTCATGCTCCAGTACCACAGATTTTATAGTAACAGGAATTAAAGCCATAACTGAAGTAAACCCCAGTGAGGACAAGTGAAGAGATGGGAGCAGCAGGAAACATCAGAATTAGTTCTTCTACCAACAGGAGGACTGGGAATGCTTTTCTCATAGTCAAAAGTGTAAAAACCAAACTCACAGTGGATTGTGGACCCCACAGCAAATGTTCTGCTTGAACAAAATCCTGCTCTTTGGGGCATTTCTAATAAATCTCAGAATCTTTGTGTGGTTACTGAATTCTTCAGGAAAACAATCATACATCTATTGGAGTGACCTAAATGGGGCCTTCTCCTACCTGAAGGAGCTGACAAGAAACATGGAGAGAGACTGTTCACAAGGGCCTGGAGGGACAGGACACAGGGAATGGCTTCCCACTGCCAGAGGGCAGGGCTGGGGGGGGATATTGGGAAGGAATTGGTGGCTGGGAGAGTGGGCAGGCCCTGGCACAGGTTGGGCAGAGAAGCTGTGGCTGTCCCTGGATCCCTGGGAGAGTCCAAGGCCAGGCTGGAGCACCCTGGGCTGGTGGGAGGTGTCCCTGCCCATGGCAGGGGTGGCACTGAGTGGGCTTTAAGGTCCCTTCCACCCCAAACCATCCTGGGATTCAGTGACTCTGACACATAGGGAGGTGTTGCCACAATCTGTGCCTGCCCACAACACACAGGTCAAGGACATAAAATGCACAAAACGTGGAAGCCACTTGTCCTGTCTGTTGGTTTCTCTCACTGAGCTCCTTAACTCAACCTACCTGATGGTACCTCATTTCCACCAGACAAAGAGGCAGAAGCCCCAAAACAATCCGGTGTGGGATTCCATAAGTCCCTTTCCCCGGGGGAACCTCTGCTGCTATTTAGCTGATTGCAATTTCTCATCACAGCAATTCTCAACATCATCATTATCAGTACAGCAATCAAACACAAACAGGAGCTGGTTCTAAATGAGAGCTGGATGGGTAATGAAATAATTGCTTTGCTTCACAGCCCAGGGACACTCCCCAGCCCCCAAATACCTGACCTTCTTCCAGCGTGGCAGGTACACTGAGCTTGCCATGTTTTACATCCCTCCTGGATATATCACAGCCATAATTCTTGCCTTGCCCGAGGCACTGTAGAAATTCCAGCTTGTCTCTGGGAACTCTGTGAATTTCCTTTGTACTTTTCAATTTGAAAATATGTACCAACCAAAAATCTGTTATTAATAGTAGTGGTATTAGTGTTATTAGTGCTGTTGTTCCCTGCACCACTTGAGGAGTGACTTCCTTTCAGCCCAAGGCCTGAGATCCCAGCCCTCCCCTGACACTGCTCACACCCAGGCTCGTGCTGAGCAACACACAGGGCAGTTTCTCATCCATTCTGATAAATAAAACATATTTTATCACTGGAATAAACCACAAAAATTAAATCATTACATGTTCATTTCAATTACAGAGACTTATCTGATTAATGTGACAACAGTCCCACCTTCACTGGGCACAAAAATGGTTCTGACTGGATCACAACATCCTCCACCTCCCCAAAGGGGGAATATTTATTACCTGTGGTAGCAGCCACACTGAGCCCCTGGATCTCCTGGAACTGTGTTCAATTTAGAAAATAATTGCTTGCATTTCTGGAGGTTTTAAAGCAATACAGTATTTAGCACTACAGCTAAATTTTAAAGTTAATTCAATATATTTCCAACGGTCTTTGTGTGCCAGGAGCCTCCATTCCCTGCTCTTCCCAGAGTTTGTGTCCCCTGATCTGCTGCGTTCAGTGTCCACATACACTTCTGTGAATTAAATCTCTTTGCCCAAACCAGGACCCTCTGGGATATCTGGGGTTTCTCTAGCACTGTTTATCATCGTGCACAGCAACATTTCCATCCCCATCTCAGACACCACCCAAGCTCCTCAAGGCTCCAAGGACAAAGAATTAAAGTGGAGGGTGTATTGGTTTGGGTTTTTTAACGTGGTCCTCCACAGGGATCAGGGAAAGGCTGCCAGGGCACTTTCCACCTGGCACAGGTTTATTTTCCTGCCAGAGCAGGTGCAACCATCTCTCACATGCCCTTTCCTACCTCCTCTCTGCCAAGCCCCATAAGGGACCCCTCAAAGATCAGCAGGTGAAAATTGTTCAAGTTCAATTGAGCCTCTGTGGGCAAAATCCTCACTTTTGACTTCAGGTTTTGTTCTGAATTAAAAATCCCAATAAAGTTTTTATAATTAATCGCTTGAAGATACAAGAATGGTCTCTGCATCCACATTTAGGGACACTTCAGCTGTGTTTCAAGATTGGTGGAATGTGCTGCTTGTAAAAATCAGGTGGTTCTGTACAAGCCACGTTGGGATCACATGGACTGGAAAGTCAGAATAACATCTCAAAATACACAGAAAAAAGTAGAAAAAATTATGCACAGTGGAGAGGCTGCCAGAGAGGGCTTGGAACCAGAGCAGGATGTTCTGCTGGGGTTTGGGCTTTGGACCCAGAGGAGGATGTTCTGCTGGGGGGTTTGGGCTTTGGAACCAGAGGAGGATGTTGTGCTGGGCTTTGGAACCAGAGGAGGATGTTCTGCTGGGGTTTGGGCTTTGGACCCAGAGGAGGATGTTCTGCTGGGGTTTGGGCTTTGGACCCAGAGGAGGATGTTCTGCTGGGGTTTGGGCTTTGGAACCAGAGGAGGATGTTCTGCTGGGGTTTGGGCTTTGGAACCAGAGGAGGATGTTCTGCTGGGGCTCATCCCCCCAGCTGGAGGGGCTGCACAGAAAGGCAGCACAGGCAGGCGCCTGCCCCAGGCTCCGCTGTGGGAAACTCCTTGAGGCTCTGATCAACAAAGCACTCGAGGAAATGCTTTGCCTCACCCGTGCAGCGCTCCCAGGGGGATCAGCCTCCTCCTCCTCCACACCAGACACTTGCTGAAGGGCCCTGCTGAGCTGACCTGCCTCAAACACTCCTGCTCCACCACAAAGCCTCCCTGGCTACTGCCTGTGTCAGTGCTCGGGAAAGGGAAAACTGGGAGACACTGCTTGGCTTCCAGGGGGGCTGGGAAACACTGGCTGGTTTTATATATATATAGACACACACACACTCACATATATAAACACTATATTATGTACATATAGATAACTGATAGCTGATAGTTGGTGCATGACAGATAGAGAGATAATTGATACAGACAATCTTCTCTCATGCTGGGAGATCTTTTTTTCCTGCCTTTAAGAAGAAATTCCCCAAATTCAGGGTGAAATTCCAATCCCATATCTCACTTTAATAAGAGAGAAAAATGCCCCTATTCCACAGGTTGTGCCCTCTGGTGGGACCCCACACCCCGAGCCAGCAGAGCCCATCAACGAGGTGGTTTGGGAGCAAAGTCCTTGTTTTCTGGTGTTTCTCTAACACACCCCCAGGGAAATGCCGGCGTTAACTCCTGGGAGCTGACCAGCAGGACCGTGCTGGCACAGATGGGATCAGGAGCGGAGGTTCAGAGATCACCCGGACTCCTGACTGTGCCTGTTCTGCCTCTGCACATCTGGCCGTGGTGAGGGAGGCGAGGGATGCTCAGCATTCCCGTGCAGGAATGGCACAGCTGGGTGGTGCCCTGGGAACGGGGTGATTGTACTCGGCAATGAGAACATCTTAAATATCCTAAATACACGCCCACATGCTGAGGGTACAAAGCTTGGCACCTTGGACAACACCCTGAGCCGCAGCGCTCGCGTCCCTCCCGCCATCCAGCCGCACATTCCCAAGTCCCCGATTCTCTGGGAAGGGGCTGGAAACAGAGCCCAGGGCAAAGGCGGAGCGTCCCGGCGGCAGGGACTGCCAGCCCTGCCACCCCTCCTGTCCCCACGTGGGCAGCCGCAAGGGAAGCACGGAGCGCTGCCCAAGCCCGCCCGGCCCCGACAGCCCCATCGCCAAAGGTATCACAGCTTAATCAAATTGAAACCAAAGCGCCGCGGCGCCCAGCGCCGTCATAAACCGCCGAAATTATATAACACACATGTTTTTATGCTTTGCCAATTACATCTGAAATAGGGACTGTTTGTTTCAGCCCCTCTAAAAATGAGGCGAGGATGAGAAAACAACCTATTTCCTTATTAGGTTCAGGAGTCAAAGGACTCAGCCAGGAGCCGCAGGCTTCAAGAGCATAGAAGATTAAGACATATATTGGATTCATGATGGAGGGCACAAAGTTCATTTTCAAAATAAAACAGAATTTTATTCATATTCCTTTTAAAATTCAGATTGCCATTTGCCAGCTGACCTGTGACATGGCAGCAGTGTATTACATTTTCAATGAGCAGCCTGTCTGGAGCTGGCAGGAGAGGAAACTGCTTCCTCCTGGAGTTGTTTCAGCACCCTTAAATAGTAAGAATTTGTCGGGATTGTTGTCAGTAAGAGTAGACGGTGCAAACAGGGACAGGGCAGCATATTTATTTTTAATAAGGCGACATGCAGAATAGCAAAGTCACTGCCATTATGCACTGAATAGGGCTAAAAAACACACAAAAAAAAAGAAAAATCAGAGCTCGGGTGCAATTTGTATGTGGAAATCAGGGGTAGAAATACTTGGCAGATACATTGAAAATAAAAACAAAAGCAGAGCAGGAAAAAAAATAGGCATCTATATTAAAAAATCCAATGCAAAAGCAGTCAGAGGCAAGTTTGCAGAGTGCGAGTCAAGGCAAGGGTTTCTATAGCGAGGAACCAGATTTATCGAGCTCACCATCTGTCAAAATTATATTACAAAAGGCACATATGCAAAGATACAAGACGACTGATTTTCATATATATTAAACCCCTCAACTCCTGCGGAAAATGAGACGCCCAAAAGCTCCCACATCCAACTTTGGGGCTTGTGCTGTAATTCCAGTGCCACGGGGACGGAGGGGGATGTTCTGCCAGGGACTGGAAATCCAGCCCTGCGTGTGTCTGGACGTGGGAACACCCAAACTATTGTGTTGGCACCTGAAGGTGCTCAGTGGAGGGAAGGTTGGGACCTGCAGAGGGGGGATATGGTGGGTGCCCTCTGCTCCTCCCATCACCACCAGCCCACCCAGGTGATGCTGTTCCGTGCTCTGAGCAAACAGGGAGGAGGAAGAGGCAGCCCAAGCCATTTGCACTCGTGGCAGAGCTCTGAGCCCACGTTCCCGGGGTGGCACAGCAGGATCCTCCCTCCCTTCCGGTCCCACCCCAATTATTTGTGTATTAGATGCCTTTTGTCACTGCAATCAAAGCCCAAGTACAACCCACGCCGCTCTCCTGATAACTTAATCAAGGACTCTCTGCTTCAATCTACCTGTAGATAAAATCCAGTGTATATTTTGACACGGAGAAACAAATCCACTTACTGCAGGTGAATTAGCTAATCACATATCAGTAAAAACACAGCTCGTGCTCGGCGTGAAGATGATGAGGAATATAAATTCTCCACACACTGAATTTTAAAATTTCCCTGGCCCCAGCTCTCTCATGTGAGCCACGTTAACCTGCAATCTGTAAATACTTATCTGTTGACAATGTGGAAGCAGGATAAGCAATTTTGTCCGCAATCTATTCTACTTTATGAACAGCTGAGCTCTAAAGGAGAGCACTCCAGCCTGAGCTGGGCACTCGAGGCAGGGGAGCGGGAGGGACCCTGGCCCTGCTGCTGGGGGTGTGTGTGTGTGCAGCCCTGGGCTCTGGGGCTGTGCTGGGCCATGCCAGGCTGCTCAGCCCACCAGTGACCACACACAGCTGTTCACATTTCTCCTCTCTGAGTCAGAGCACATCAATTTTACCATAATATATATTTTTAGCTGATTCACGAGGACTTAACTGCCCACAATGTCACCTCACAGCTACTCCTGAGGTCCTGCTAACAGGTAGAAACACCAAGTTTTGAGTATGCCAAAAAATAAAAGGTGAAAAAACTCAGCTCTCTTTTATTGCAGCACTTTGCATTTTTATTTAGTTAATTCTTGGTACTTATCATTTCTCATTTTCCCTCAGTTTAGAATATAAAGCATTCTAAAATCCCAACCTGCAAACACGTGTGTTTACACCACGTGGTAATCTCTCAAACTGTGCCTGGTGGGAGGTGTGGAGGTTGGTTTTGTGTTAATATTAACAGTGTTACACCACTGGCTTGCACTGTTGCTGCTGTCTCAGTTTATCATTAGAGAAAATTCCGGCTGCTTGGGCCATCCCCAGCGTTTCAATGGATAACTCTGTGAAGGAAGGGGCTCGGGGTCTCCACACATCTCCTGGCCACAGTGTGAGGGCTGTGTTTGATGTCTGTTCCTCCTGGGAGAGGAGAAGTGGGGGAGAGGAGAAGTTGAGGAGAGGAACAATCCAGCCCCAGAGTGGAGAGGGGAGCCCAGGGCAGCCCCGTGGATTCATCGTGGGCTGGAGCAGAGCGGCTGCTCACTCAGCTCTTCCCCAAACCCGGCGCTCCTTGGGCATAAAATACAGGCTCCTTAATTGGTGTGTGCTTCTCCAACATGTTTTTAATGAAAACGCAGCACATAACTCTTGGTTTGTTGGCTGGCAGAGCCCAATTTACAAAAGTGGGAGTGCGAGATAAGAACAGATACATCTGCAGCACAGGCTGGGCAATGAATCACACCGTGCCAGAGTTGAGCAGAATATAATTGAGTCCAACATCTCTGAGCACTTTCACCATAATTAATGATAATCTGTAACAGAGGAATCTGAGATTCCAGTTCAGAGAACTGTTTAATTAGGCCAAGTAATGAAAGCAGCAGCAGTACAAGAATATGGCCTGGCTCATGATTAATGATTCATGCTACTGAACACAAAAGTGCCGCACCGTTAACTCCGGCGGAGGCTGCAGCGCTCTGGCATTTACAAAATAGTGAAATGCAGGCACTTTTGTGTTTTAAAGATGGAACTGGCAGCATCCTTGCCTGAGCTATTTACATGATAAATATGGTTGCAAAGGTAACAGTCTCCCCCTTGCCGCCTTTGTTCTGGGGGACTGGCAGATAAATACGGTATCAGCCTGGACATCAGTATTAAGGGAAGATCCCTCTGCTCAATAATTAATACCTTCACTTTTAAACTTAGTCAAACACCTCTGTTTTCCCTTTGTGCTTGGCTGACATAGACAAGCCCTGGTGAAATGCTGTGCTCTGGGTACAGCTACAGAGACACACTCGGCTCACAGGAAGGAAAAAAGAATCAGTTCATAAGGTACAAAATGGAAAAGAAAAAAAATATGAAGAGATGGTAAGTTTTTTGCAGGCTTCCACTTTTGCTGGGTCAGGGTGCAAAATGTAGAGCAATTTGACATGGAATTGCCCTGGAAGTGTAAGGGACATGACAAAAGAAGTGATAAGACTGCCTGGGGCTTTAACTTACAAGCCAGCAAATTATATGGGTTTTATGTGACTATTTACTCGGCCATTCAATGAAACAAGGAGCACTACTTATCATGGGCCCTGCAGAAGCCCCCGGTACATATGCAAGGTCTGAGATAAGAACACTTTTACAAAGGAGCATGTTCACTAATGTCTCCATTCCCCACCAGATTAGGTCTCCTTGGGTGCCTCTTCAGAAGCTGCCACGGTTCAGCACCCACCGAGACTAATACCTGTGCAGAAGACACATTATCTGCTCTCTGGCATAATGGACCAACATTTCCACCCTCCACCTTCATGGGGGACCCCCTGCCCTGCACCCTCTCCATCCCCTTTCCTCCTCCCTGGCACACACAGCGAGCTCAGGGCCATCCAGGGCTCCAGCAGTGGAGCTTTAAAAGGGGGAGGAGAGACTGGCCAGGACACATCAAGAATAGACACGGAGTATCCAGAGTTGGAAGGGACCCAAAACAATCATCCAGTCCAACCTCTGGCCCTGCATAGACTCCCCAACAATCTCCCCTTGTCCCTGCCCACTGTCCAAACTCTCCTGGAGCTCTGGCAGCCTTGGGGCTGTGCCCACTGCCCTGGGGAGCCTGGTCAGTGCCCACCACCCTCTGGGGGAAGGACCTTTCCCTGATATCCAGCCTAACCCACCCTGACACAACTTCACACCAGCAGTGAGAAACCAGCCCCACTATTAGTTTTTATCAGCACACTTCCCTGGAGGAGAAAAGCTTAAAGAAAAACCCACCTAAAATGAGAAGAGAATGAATGTGCTTAAATTATAATGTCAAATAATGAGCAGGGCAACTTGTGAATCTTTAATGGACATTTTAAAGAGCTCATAAACTTTTGGGTGAGATTACAGAGGCTCTGAACCTGTCAAACACCACTCAGTTGTTTGACAAAGACATTCTGGCAACCACAGAGCAGAGAGTTCCACATCTGTGGATAGGGAACTGAGGGAAATGCTCCTGAGGGAGGCAAGGTGAGGAGGAGGAGGGTGGGATTGGGGCTCTCAGAATGCTGGATCCTGCTGAACTAATCCCAGCCTTCTTTGGAGATGTCACTGCCACAACAGAGAAGGGAAATTCAGTAGATGTACTTCTATTTTCCAGAAGACATTGGGTGAGGTTTCACATCCAGATGAACACCAGAGACAAAGGCACACCATGGGATTGGGAATAGAGACCTCATGTCACTGACTCGAGGAGCCAGGGGGCTGTTCCAGTGCTCAGCCAGAGGGTGGTGGGCACTGCCCAGGCTCCCCAGGGCAGTGGGCACAGCCCCAAGGCTGCCAGAGCTCCAGGAGTGTTTGGACAGGGTGGGATTGTTGGGGTGTCTGTGCAGGGCCAGGGGTTGAACTGGATGACCCTGGGGGTCCCTTGCAGCTCAGGATATTGTAGGATTTTCCAGCCACACTGGGTGAGCTTAAGCAGCAGATGCAAAGCTGTCTGGGCCCTGGTCCTGGGTGAGACCTCTGCTCTCCTGGCTGCCCTGGTAGGCTCAACCCAGTCACATGGACCTGCAAACACACACTTGGACCCTGCCTGAGCTTCCAGGTGCTTGGGGAAAATGAGCTTGTGACCCAGAGCCTGAGTAATTCAGTGTTTGAATCTCATGGTAATTTATGCTTTCAGAAAGGAAAATCTTATAAATCTGAAGACAAACCCAAAGACAATCCAACATGAAAAGGTTTGGGGCATGTCAAGTGGAGCAACTCAGTGCAGCTCTGGCCAACAGAGGAACAAATGAGGAGGTTTGTAGCAACTCCTAAATTCCAAAAGCTCTTCCTACAGCCCCACAGAGGGCACAGGGATGGCCATCAATGATTTCAGTGTTGGGCCTTTTCCATAAGGACACAAGGAAAGCTCCCACCAGAAATCAAACAAGTGCACAGTGACTGTTCAGCCTTTCCCTGTACCACAGAGCTTAGTCAGTGTATCTTCCACATTCCTGCATGGAACACAATGGGAGTTTTAGGGAATAAGTCTCTCTTCTGGTTAAATGCTTCAAGTGACAGGTAATTCTGTTTGTAAAAGGTACCAGTGGCTTCTGCCTCCCTATTGCTGCTTACAGCAGTGACCTAAGCACCATGATAGAACATCAGAAATTAAGCAGCATTCCTGAAATCTTCCAAACTGCCAAGATCTACCCCGTGCTACAGTTTATTCTGCATTTCATTACTAAGGGATTTCAGTATTTAAATGAGAGATTGTTTTGTCCCTCATTGGAGGGTCTGGGCAAGCCTGTGCTCATCCTCATAGCACCAATCCCTGCACTCCCTGCAAGTTTGTCAGGGGCATTTTTGCAAATGTAACTCAGCTGCTCAGGGGTTCAGAAAGGAGCTGTTGAAATGATTTTGCTGCAGAAATATTTTTAAACTGAAGTCAGCACTCCTAATTTTTTCCCATCATCAACCCGAGAAAAATTCGGACTGTGACGTCTGAGAAAATAAACAGAGAAGGAAGGGCTGGACTCAGCCAGTGCCTTCCACATTCTCATGCCAAATACTGACTTATTTTAGGTTTCCTCAGAAGTCCTGGGCTGAGTTCAAGGCTGACACCACTGGGAGATGAGTCCAGTGAGCCTGGCTTGGCCCTTTGGGAGAATTCCTGCACAAACATGGCCAGGTGTTTTCCTTGGAATGTGTTTCTGCAGAAGTTATGCAGGGAGGGAAAAGCTCCAATTCACAAAAACTCATCCCTGGAATTGTTTTCCCAAAGCCCTGGTACATGGGAGAGGGAGGGGATGGGATTCTCTCTAAATACCACAAAGGGCTGTTAAAGAAAGGAGAATTCCAGCAATGAGGCCAAGCAGAGTGAGAGGCTGAGGAGCAGTTCCAGGCAGAAAAATGCAGAGGAAAGCAGTAAAAATAATTTAAAAACATTGTTAAAGACACTGTAAGGCACATGACACCTTGAATCCTGTCCAGGGAGAGCTGGGGCAGCCCCCACTGCCCAGCTGATCCAAGGAAATGGGCTGCAGCCACCACCCAGGACACTGGGGACATCAGTTGTGGGTGCCATGTGGATGTGGCACTTGGGGACAAGGGTCAGGATGGCCCTGGCAGGGCTGGATCAATGGCTGGATTCCATGGTCTTGGAGGGCTTTTCCAACCTAAACCATTCCATGATTCTCTCTCCCCTCTCAGTGCCTTGAACACCCCTCAGTGGTGTATTCTGTGATTTATCTGGGCTGTCCCACCCAACCCTCCCCAGCAGGTTGGTGACCACTCAGGAACAAAAGGGAATCTGTCTGGGCTGGGATTCCAAGGTTCCCATCAGTGGTTGATGGGACTTCTGATCCCAGGGAGGGAGGACCCAGCACAGCTCCCTCTCATCCCCCTGGCCTGGAGAGCAGCAGAAGCTGCAGATCCATCTGCAGGGACCCAAACAAACTAAACTGGTCCTTGGACTGACTAATGCCATCTCTGGAACAGCTGGATTTATTGACTTTGCAAAATCAATAGCTATTTTTATTAATCATCTTTAGATAACATGATGCTCCTACTATATCTCTTTCAGTGACTAATACAATAAATTTCCCCTTTTGATGTTCCCTGACATTTGAGCAAATTAAATGGAGCATTAAATATGATCCTCTTTGGGACAAAAGTGGGCAGAATCATTTGTGACTACTTTATTAACTGTTAGGAGAATACTGGCAGCCCCTTCCTGAGTGTTGTTCAGCATGCCATATTTATTATTATTTAAATTTTCCAGAGCAGTGCTATATTGCTATGGATCAAATGGTTTTAGTTTGGTGAAATGGAAATATTTCTGTATTTACTTTTACTTTGAACACGGCACCAGCTGAGGAACCAGAGCCCATCTTTGCTCTGCATATTACAGGAAATATTTATAGTCTGCTTTGCTCACACAAATGGATGATATCCCTTAAAAACTTCACATATCAGTAACTTTGCTATGAAATTGTTACACTAATAAGTTTTAAAAGTAGTTGGATAAGAATTGTTTTGTATTCTGAGAAAGTGGCACCAATTTACCTGCTTGGCCAAATGGTCAGTTAAATACAACAGCCTGGAAAAGGGAATTGGACAGAGTGGGAGCCCCAGACCCCCAACCAGACCCCATCAAAGTCCATGAGGTTCCTGCTGTGTTTTTAATGTACTGTCACATTATTGTCAGTGTATTTTATATCAGCCATTCCTGGCATTTCTATTCAAATCTCCAAGTAACATTGAAAAATAATCAAATTACAGCACTTGGCTACTCCCTTTATTTACAGGGCAGGTTTTTCAGGATGGTAAGAACCAAATTACAGACCCACTGCTCAGAGCAGCTACTTCTGTTTATCAATTCTTGCACAAAACACCCATTCAGCTCCTGGATGTGCCCAGATGATGACTTGATAAGAGATTAATGTTGCCCATTTCTCCTCCTGCTCCACAACTGGTACACAGTTCCCATCAGCTCCCCCAGAAGCACAAGGCCTTTTGCTCACAGCAAACATTGGAGTTTCAGATTAAGAAGATAAGAACCAATTGCCATAGAATGAGAACCCTCCTGAATTTCCTAAGCAGGCTCAGGATGAGCCCAGAGCTGAACTGGGACTGGCTGGGGAGGATGAGGGAGATGGGAGCTGACCTGGTCCCAGCCTGCCTCCCTGCAGGAGCACAGAGCTGTGTGAGCACAGCAATCAGCCTGAGCTCATTAGCCCTGAGGAGAAACTAATTAACCCACGAGGAGCATTGTCTTAACACAGCCCTGCAATTCTCAGCGTCCAAGAGGTACAAAATCAGAGGGGGCATCTCTGCAGGCAGATTTCTGTCCCTGAAGGGCCCAGGTGGGGCAGGGCTGGCACAGGTCACAGGTGGCACCACCTCTGCATCCCCCCCTCTCCCTGCACTGCTGGACCCCCCTCACCCAAGGGCAGCCTCCCTGAGCCTCTGGCTTGGGGACCACCCAACCCAGCTGCCTGTATGGGCAGGGATGGCCCAGCAGCAGAATCCCAGGATCCCTGAGGCTGGCAAAGCCCTGCCAGCTCATGGAGCCCACCCTGTGCCCAATGCCCACCTTGGCAAAGCCCTCCCAGCCCCTGGAGCCCACCCTGTGCCCGATGCCCACCTTGGCAAAGCCCTCCCAGCCCATGGAGCCCACCCTGTGCCTGATGCCCACCTTGGCAAAGTCCTGCCAGCCCATGGAGCCCACCCTGTGCCCGATGCCCACCTTGGCAAAGCCCTCCCAGCCCATGGAGCCCACCCTGTGCCCGATGCCCACCTTGGCAAAGCCTTCCCAGCCCATGGAGCCCACCCTGTGCCCGATGCCCACCTTGGCAAAGCCCTCCCAGCCCATGGAGCCCACCCTGTGCCCGATGCCCACCTTGGCAAAGCCTTCCCAGCCCATGGAGCCCACCCTGTGCCCAATGCCCACCTTGGCAAAGCCCTCCCAGCCCATGGAGCCCACCCTGTGCCCAATGCCCACCTTGTCCCCCAGCCCAGAGCTCTGAGTGCCACGGCCAGTCCTGCCTGGGGCACCTCCAGGGCTGGGCACTTCAAACCTCCCTGGGCAGCCCCTGCCCACCCTTTCATGCAGAAATTCCTCCTGATGTCCCACCTAAACGTCCCCTGGCACAACTTGAGGCTGTTTCCTCTTGTCCTATCACTAATTGCCAACATCACATCACAAAATGTTCCTGCATATTCCCCTCTGATGAAACATCAAGGCAGGAAACAGCCATAATAAATTATTTCCTAACTTTTATTACTTATTGAGAAAAAGTACTGAGAGGGGAAAAAAGTTCCATGTTAATTCAAATTAGATACAGAGGTTCCGTCATTTTAAAATAAGAACAAAGTGACTTTCCCAAATATTTCCTTTGTTGCTTTCTTTGTTTTCCCCTCCCTTCATAATGTAATTTAAAACAAAATGTTCAGATGGCAATATTAAAATAATAAACTAACACAATAAAACCTCTACTCTTGCCATAGCAGTTTCCTTCTCTAGGACAGTGTTTTCCAAGCCCCCCATTCCCCCATGGAACCATCCTCTCCTCTTTTCCTGCTTTGAGGGATGTTAAATGAGCAGAAAAGGGACCTTGTTTTCCAGCAGACAAAGGGACAGCCCTAACTCAGCCCCCAAACTATTGGCACCCTGAGCCAAGTGGTGCCAAGGGTGCTCTGACTCCAGCCTTGGCCTGGGTGGGGAGAACAACACCCACATCCAGCACCTTGGAAAGGTAAAAACTCTTAGACATGCTCAAGGATTTTTATTTCCTTTGTAATTTTTCGCATTTTAGCTTTCTAAAAGGAAAAAAAATGTCATGAACAAGAACTCATTTCTGCCTCTTGGACCAGGACAGGGAGGAGGACTCGAGGACCCTCACAACAATCTCAGCAGTGACTGAAATTACCTTTCTGCAATAAGCCAAGTCGTGTCACCAGGCTCCTTTTAGACCATCTAAAGATTAAAGGCTCTATTCCTGGAGGGTTCCTGTGGCATTTACTCAGGGATTTTTATCAAGCTTTATGTGATGGGCTACCTAACACTCCTCTTCCAACCTTAAGAGCTAACAGGAATTTGGTATCTCTCAACATGGATTTCTTGCTGTACTGTGGAATATTTGGCAAACATCTTGAGACTGTAACCAGGCAAAGGCAGGAGAGAAAATGAAAGAAGGGGAGAAAAGTGGCCAAAGATTCAGAGCAAACATTTAGATTCCAAGGCAAAGTCTGTATGAATACAAAGCAAGAATGGGTGTTAAATCCAGAGGTTTGTGTGTTAAATGCACAGGTTTCACCAGGGGGTATAATTTTCCATGCCAGGATAAATCCTTGGGGTGGTTCTGCCATGGTCCATGTCCATGGGGTAAGCCAGGCAACCAGAGCTCAGGACCAAACCACACCTCAGAGTCAGGGCCATGAGCACAACCTGCAGCCCTGGGAACTGGGAAAGCACAGGATGGGGTGCAGCAGAGTGAAAGCAGGAATGTCCTCAGAGAGCTCCAGTGCTATGAAACTCCATGTGAATTTAACAGGAAATAGAGATTTAACAAAAAACTGAGGTTGCTTGAAAGTAAAATGCTTTCTACAGACTCATTCCACTCTACAGTGGCCACCAGGGCAGTGATAGAAATTCTTCTTCAAGTCTGGATGATCAAAATCCAAACCAAATCCCAAAACCACAAGAGATTGTTGCTGTCCATGGAGGGGTTTGGAATCAAATGCTTTTAAAGGTCCTTTCCATCCCAGACCATTGTGTGATTGTGTGAGTCTCTCCCCAAAAATAAACCATTCAGGACACCTGGCACTGGTGCACAAGAACATCCAACCCAACTGAATCAAGAACAGCATCAGCATCACCAGCAGGAAAAGACATTTTGTGGCAGAGCAGCTCCTGTGCAGGAGGCCCCCACCTCCTGTGTGCCACCAGAGAGGCTCTTTGCAGGTAACCACCAGGATGTGGTTGGGCTTCTCAGCACAGCCATGAAACACAGGCCAGTGGGGCTGGGCTGGTTACCATCCCCTTCCAATCAGCACAACCACCCACCTGAGTACACAGATAATCATCCTCAGGGCTCTAAAATGCCTGCTGTGCAAAAGCATCAATAGAGGATCAGGATATTTGCTGTTAGAAGTGGGAAGCAGAAAAAATGACCCCACAGCTACTAAAAGACTCATGGACAAAGTTTATACCACACACGTGCCTGGCTTGGGCATCAGGTGGCTCATGTGGCTGCCCTGGGGGAATTTCATACACAGGGTTTGTCCTCTGCTCCAGGAAGAGTTAAACTCTTCCCATTATCATCTTAAAACCCCAGAACCACGAGAGCTGCTCTGGCAGCAGTTGCACCACACGTGTCACTGCAGCTCAGCCCCATCATGGTGACATCGTGCCCTGGCACACACAGTGCCCTGGCACACACAGTGCCCTGGCACACACAGTGCCCTGGCACGAGGGGTCTCCATGGAGCAAAAGTCACAATATCTTTTTTAAATGGCTTGGGTTTCAGCACATCAGCAGTTGGGGAAAAATTGGTTTGAATCTTCATTCCTCACAGCACCAGCTGGAGCTCCCCCAGGTGAGCCAGCAACTTGTACATCCCAGGGCAAAGCAGCAGAGGAAAGGCAGGAGAAGGGCTCTCCCAGAGACACTGCCACCAGGAATGCTGCTCTTCTGGGTTCAGTGGAAATACAGAAAGCTACAAAAAGCCCTGTGGGTCACCCCAGGCCTTGGCTGCCCCGTGGTGCCAGAGCTCTTCCCTCCCCCATGAGCTGGAGCCACTGGGCTGGTCACCTTTTAATTCTCCTGGTCTAAAACGGTGCAATTACTGCAGGTCATGAACACCAAAGGCCACAAGCCCTGCCAGCTGTGCCTCTGCAAGGGTGTTCTGCCAGAAACACCCAACACAGGGACAGCAACATCCCACAGCCCCAGAAATCACTGACAGTGTCAACAATGTGTGAAACCCTCGTGGAAACTCCACAGCATTTGCCAAACAACATCCACCAATTACAGCACCTTCTACAGCCCATTTACTGGGGGACTTTGCAATAACTGGGCAGGGTAAACAGGCCCTGCCTGAACTGCTCTGTCTCCAGAAAAAATATCATAGAGAGTTTTACCTGAATTCCTCAGACACACTCAGGGACCGCAGGGAGGGACCGAGGGCCGTTGGCACCAACCTGTGCCCTGTGCCCGGGTCACTGGGCACAACCAGCTCAAAGGTGCAGAGATGGAGCAGCTTCTGCTGAGGGAGAAGCCCTGGAAGGGGAGAAACAGCACCCCAACCACCAGCCAACCATCCAGAGGGGCAACTAGAAATGAGGAGGGGAAAATACCAGAGCTAATCAGAGGTAATTGGAAGCAGGTGGTCCCAATTAGGGTGGAGAGACAGAGGAACCTCCTCATGCTCTCCCCACCTGGGATGGAGAAATTGCCCAGGATCATCAGAGAGTCATAGAATCAGTTGGGTTGGAAGAGACCTCCAAGATCATCAAGTCCAACCCTTAATCCAACCCCACTTTGATTACCAGATTATGCCACTCAGTGCCACGTTCAGTCTCACCCTAAAAACCTCCAGAGTGGGGGAATCCACCCCCTCCCTGGGCAACCCATTCCAATGCCTGAGCACTCTCTCTGCAAAGAACAGCTGGAGAAGGAGGAAAAGGCAGTAGGAAGCAACATGATGGGTGCAAAGAGTTATGGGAGAGTTTCTGGCAGTGAAAAAGTGGCAGGGAGAGGGGAAAAAGGGATGAAAAAGCTTCGGAGAGAGCAGGGGAAGAGCTGGGCCAGATCAAAGAGAACCACCAGCCCTCAGGGACTCCTGTGAGGTTTTATTTAAGTCTGTACTAAAAAGAAAAAAATCAATTAAATTAACAAAATGGTTTACATTAGAATTCATCAAAAATACCCTTCAAAGAAAAAAAAAAAGCTTTAACCAGTGTGATATTTTATAACTCGGTGCTGTATCCAACACGCCCTCCCAGCACCAGGAACACGGTGAGGAACCAGCTCCTTGGCTCTGCCCTGCTCCAGCACAGGGTGGTGAGCACTGAGCCCCCAACCTGAGGAAAAACCCCCTCCAGTTCATCTGGACTCCCTCTGGAAACAAAAGGCATTATCACCCAGCCTTGCAGCCCAGGAATGGCATCCTCAGACCCAATTTTTTGGATCTGGCACAGCCCCAGGTTGAACAGACAGACCTTCCTCCCTCCCTCCTGCTTCCTTCCCTCCTGCTTCCTTCCCTCCTGCTTCCTTCCCTCCCTCCTGCTTCCTTCCCTCCTGCTTCCTTCCCTCCTTCCACATAGGCTTAAGGAAACTGGTCTGAATAATTTTTGTCACCCCCTCCAACCTTTTATTAACCTCCACAAAGGAAGTTTCAGCCACACCTGGCATTCTGTAAAACCCTGATTTATTATTGCAACAGAGCTTTGTGCTGCAAAAAAACTCAGTGTTTTTATCTCAGAAATTTTCAGCTTCCAAACAGAAAAATTTAGGAACAGTTTCCCCAAATGTGTGTCATTTCAGTCTCCCAGAATGGTTTGGGTTGGGAGGCACCTCAAAGCTCATCCTGTTCCAAGAGTGTCCTTGCAGAGCTCTGGATTGCACCTGGAGACACGGAGGGAGAGGAGGAGGAACCCCCCAGGGCCATCACTGAGAGCTGTTCCACTGCTTTTATTAATGCAGGTGTTAAACGAGACTGAATATTACTGACAATTTACATTCCCTGCTTAAACTGTGTGGACAGGTGGACAGGGGAACAGGGAATTAAACCAGAAGAGGCTCTGCTTTAACATGCAATACCATTTATGTCCATGGATGTCTAAAATAAAGGTCTGGAAGCTCAAAATACACAGGAAAGAGTTTCCTCACATTCCAGGTTGGTGTCTCATGGCAGAAATGTGAGAAAATAGATTTTTTTTTTTTATTGACTTGAAAGAAACTTGTCAATTTAAAAATCTGTCTGAATAGTGAGTGACACAACCTGCCTAAAGCCGAGATGATCTGTCTGGTTTGTAATCACCTTCCTCTCAGTGTGTGGGTGCAGCTCCTCCAGCTCGGTGCTGGTGGGCCCAGCTGAAGTCAAGAGGAGCTGGGGCTGAGCCCGGCACGTCCCTGAGCCCGGCACATCCCTGAGCCCGGCACATCCCTGAGCCTGGCACATCCCTGAGCCCGGCACATCCCTGAGTCCGGCACGTTCCTGAGCCCGGCACATCCCTGAGCCTGGCACGTCCCTGAGCCTGGCACATCCCTGAGCCTGGCACATCCCTGAGCCCAGCACATCCCTGAGCCTGGCACGTCCCTGAGCCCGGCACATCCCTGAGCCAGGCACATCCCTGAGCCTGGCACATCCCTGAGCCTGGCACGTCCCTGAGCCTGGCACACCCCTGAGCCCGGCACGTCCCTGAGCCCGGCACACCCCTGAGCCTGGCACATCCCTGAGCCTGGCACACCCCTGAGCCTGGCACGTCCCTGAGCCCGGCACACCCCTGAGCCTGGCACGTCCCTGAGCCCGGCACGTCCCTGCTCCTTGGACTTGGGCTGTCTGACCTTAAACCCAGCCCAGGATCCCTGAGGCTGGAAAAGCCCTGCCAGCCCATGGAGCCCACCCTGTGCCCGATGCCCACCTTGGCAAAGCCCTCCCAGCCCCTGGAACCCACCCTGTGCCCGATGCCCACCTTGGCAAAGCCCTCCCAGCCATGGAGCCCACCCTGTGCCCAATGCCCACCTTGGCAAAGACCTCCCAGCCCATGGAGCCCACCCTGTGCCCGATGCCCACCTTGGCACAGCCCTCCCAGCCCATGGAGCCCACCCTGTGCCCAATGCCCACCTTGTCCCCCAGCCCAGAGCACTCAGTGCCACGGCCAGTCCTGCCTTGGGCACCTCCAGGGCTGGGCACCTCAAACCTCCCTGGGCAGCCCTTGCCAGTGCCTGCCCACCCTTTCCATGCAGCAATTCCTGCTCTGTGCCCCCTGCCCTGCCCTGGCCCAGCCTGAGGCCGTGCCCTCTGCTCCTGTCCCTGTGCCCTGGGGCACAGCCCGACCCCCTGTCCTGGCTCCCCCCTCCTGGCAGGGATTGCAGAGCCAGAAGGTGCCCCCTGAGCCTCCTTTGCTCCAGCTGAGCCCCCCCAGCTCCCTCAGCTGCTGCTCCAGCCCCTTCCCAGCTCCACTCCCTGCCCTGGGCACCTCCAGCCCCTCCGTGTCCCTCCTGGCTGAGAGGCCAGAGCTGCCCCAGCACTGGAGGTGCCCCAGCAGTGCCAGGGCAGAGGGACAAGAGGGACAATCCCTTCCATTCATCAAACACAAAGAAGAGAAGCATCTTGGAAGAAGAGGCTGAGGACCAGCAGAATTATTTTCCCATGGCCACATTCCATGATATCCGAAAGCACAGACTGATGAAACCATCCACGAGGAAACCTCCAGGATTCACACGGACACTGGGAAGTGGCAACTGCCTTCAAACACCTTAAATAAATCTTCTTTTATTCTTTCCTTCTCTCCTGACCTGGATCCAGCTGCCACTGCACATGAAAGAAATTGCGAAGGCTTCTCAGTCACTGCTACTCTGGTTCCTTTTGCACCACAGCATTTGTCATTGCCAAAACAGCAGAGTTTAATTAAGTGTTGTGAGCAGCCTAGTGAGAAACACACTTTAAATTAAACCTCTGTACATGCAGCTATTGGTTCTTTACCTCCTGAACAATCAGCAGGGTGTTGGGCATAAATTCCTGCTCTCAAGGGAGAGGCAGCTCCGCACACCTCCAGCAATTCAGAAACGCTCCTCTCCCACCACCACAGCCTATTAAAGCACATTTAATTATTTCTTAGTTTCAAACACCAGTAGATGAAGGCAATAATTAATGTGCCTCCCACTAAACATTTTATTTACTCTTGATATATTAATGGTATTGCCAAGAAATTATGTTACAGTTTCAGGTTTAACAGAATTACTCGGCAAATGATCTTTTGATGCACCAGGAGAGGGTTGGGGCAATGGGATAAATGTCTCCACCAGCCCAGCAGAAACCAATGGGCACAAGTCGTGAGGATTTCCATTTTTCAAAGTGTTTTTACAATTACAGATTATGGAGGACACTTAAATTAATGATGCAGGAGTGAGGCATAAGATGGGAGAAAAAATCCCAACCTTAAAAGGTGTTGACTTGTGGTTTTCCTACAGGGGGGAAATATTTCAGCTTAACTGGTCTTTTCAGGAGACAGGATCCTACTGCATAATGATGCTCCTAAAAACAATAATTGCTACGAGCAGGTAAGAAATATTCCAGTCCTATTTAGGCATTTTTCTTGCCAACTGCAAACATGCATTTATCTCCTGGAAACTGGGGTTGGGATTGATGCTCCTGGGTATAAATCCATGTGCACCTGCAGCCAGAGAAATGTCTCCCTCCAAATATTGGGGATATCAAGGTGGGGGAGAAGAAAACATTTGATCCTGTGGGTGCCATGGAAGGAGGCTCAGAAGGTGTCCAGGGGGTGACACCTCTGGGGACACCAACTCTGTCCCCTCCCCTGAATGAGCCACAGTGGGCAGGGCTGGCCATGGATCCTCAGCCCCTTTATGCTCAAACCTGGCCCTTAAAGAAAAAAAACTGATGCC